>NC_045170.1:23878202-24068202 GCF_900700415.2 Clupea harengus | reverse complement strand
CCCTGGGGACTGCAAGTGCCGCTTGGGGTGGCAGGGGCCTCACTGCAATGAGTGTGTGCGCTACCCAGGCTGCCTCCATGGAACATGCAGTCAGCCGTGGCAGTGCATCTGCAAGGAAGGCTGGGGAGGTCTGTTCTGCAATCAGGACCTGAACTACTGCACCAACCACAAGCCATGCGCCAACGGGGCCACCTGCACCAACACCGGCCAGGGCAGTTACACGTGCACCTGCCGGCCAGGATTCGGGGGCACCAACTGTGAACTGGAGATCAACGAGTGTGACTGCAACCCATGCAAGAACGGAGGCAGCTGTAACGTGCGTCAACATCTTTAATCTTTAATGTTTAAAACTAGGATTACTTTAAGCAAAATTGGATATGATGTTATATCATTTCATAGCTATGCCCTCTTTGTTTATTCCTATTTCTGCAAATAACGTCCATGAAACAGTTGTTATAATAGATGTTTTTCTCTCCCCATGTAGGACCTAGAGAATGACTACTCGTGCACCTGCCCTCAGGGGTTTTATGGTAAAAACTGTGAGATCATTGCTATGACTTGCGCCGACGACCCTTGCTTCAATGGTGGCACCTGTATGGAAAAGCCGACAGGAGGTTATTCGTGCCAATGCCTCTCAGGGTTCACCGGCTCCAACTGCGAGAAGAGACTTGATCGTTGCGGCCACAAGCCCTGTGCCAACGGTAGGTTTGCTAACTCAAATGTCATCTTTAGGACTAGATTTTGCATTTGTGAATTTGCGCAGCAACTGCTTATACAGAATGTTAGTTCGGCTAACCAGATGGAAGTGTTCAAAATGAGGCTCTGCAACACACACATATAGGATTTCCCACACACACAATCTCTCTCTCTTTCTCTCTCTCACACACACACACACACACACACACACACACAATCTCTCTCTTTCTCTCTCTCTCTCTCACACACACACACACACACACACACACACTTGCACACAGGGGCCATAAAGGGGGGCAGACACAAAGAAAGTGTGTTTGGGTCATATTAGAGTGCTTCTCTGTTGTTCTCACATCATTTGGGAATGTTCACTCAGTGGACCAGTACTGGCAGAACAGTGCTCCACAGAAACACTTAAAACAGACACTTAAAACAGGAATACTTTTTGAACATCTGAATTACTCCATCAGCATAAGCTAATGAATAGTCATGTATTTTGCCAACCCAATACCAATATGTTTGGTTGTTTCAGAGAATAAGAGCCAGCAATATTGCTGTCTTCAGCGGAAGGAATTGGTGTTAAGTCTAGTCATTTGGTATTAAGCGACAGGAGTTAATACATCATGAAAATTACAACGTTAGCTAGTATCAGTGATGGGGTTTATCAATAAATGACCCGTTCATTTCTATCTGCAGTGATTCACTCTGAACACCTTGAAACACTACACTAAATTAAAACATTGAATTTACCTTTTTCAATGTTCTTAGTAGTTATTGTATCACAGTTTAGTAATGAGCGTTTGCATGGCGATGGTTGACTCATTTCCCAAATGTGTAATTATTATGGTTCTGTTTTCCTCCAGGGGGCGACTGTGTGGATTTGGGTCAGAGTGTCCTCTGTCGTTGTCGTCCAGGCTTCGCTGGACCCGACTGTAGCATCAACGTGGACGACTGTGCCCAAGTCCCCTGCTACAATGCCGGCACATGTATTGATGGTGTCAACGATTATATATGTAGATGCACATTGGGTTTCTCCGGCAAGAATTGCAGCATTCGTGCAGATGCCTGCTTGGTGCACCAGTGTCAGAATGGCGGCACGTGTTATACACACTTCAGTGGCCCTGTCTGCCAGTGTCCCCCAGGTTTCATGGGCCCTAGCTGTGAGTTCCCAGTGCGCCCAAGCTTTGAGAGGGCCTACTGGAGAAGTCCCCCAGCCTCTGGACTCTCCCCAGCGGCCCTGGCTACTTCTGTCATCTTGGGCATCATGGCCTTTGGCCTGGCTGTCTGTGCAGTGATTTTGCATCGTCGAAAGAGGGTCAGGCAGATCAAGAGGCAGCAGCTTTGTGACTCGGTCTTCAACGATCTGGAGAGAGAAACCGCCAACGGCTTTGTCTCCAGCTATCCAGATGAGAGGGGAAACTTTCTTGGGCCGATTAGTGGTGGGAGCAGCCATGGGAAGATCAGCAACAACGATGGCCGGATCAGCCTCTCCCTGTGCCCCGGTATGGCAGACAGAGCTGGCCCTGAGTTCATCTGGAGCGGTGCACCCGTTGGAATGGGACTAAGATGAGAGTTCTTGAATTATTAGTCAATGATGCATCCATACAGACACAAACCCATGGAGGCCAAGCCAGGCATGCTTTCCACACATGCTAGCTCACCGTCCAGGACTGCAGCATGACTAGCATGGCAGACAGGAGGACCAAGTTGACAAACATTAGATTACAGCTTTTATTGAACTTCTCCAACCAGGTATAGCTTGACACTTATCTGGACTTTGTTTCCATAGCACTATTCTGATCACAATCAAGTAGGACTTGGACTGTCCTCAACATCTACAGTGATCACCAGCCAATTACTGTATGAAAGTGACATTGTTTTGGATGTTTAATTGCTTAACCATTTCATGTATAAAGGTTGTGAAGGTGGTGATCTTCTGTGACCTACCCTTTTGTAATAGTAAATTAACAAACATGTAAACACAAATATTTTCGTCATACTGAAACTAAAAGTAATTTTTGTACGTTTTAAGAGAGCCCTGGGGATTCTTTATTTATTAAGTTAGATTTATTCTATATGATTTATTCATCTCATTTACGTTCGAATTACTTACTTAAGTCATCGTTTATGTTTTGCCCAAAGATTTGATTTGGTACAGTTGTTTTGTGCACAGAATTTATATTAATTTATTCTTATGTTTTATTATTTGTACATGTATGTCTATTGACGTGACCATCATATGTTGTTCTTCAGCGAATCATTGTAGTGGGTGTGCATTTATAAAGTCTGTCCTCACTAGATCATCCACTTTAAAAAAAAAGAAAAAACACTGCAGATGATGGTGTGGCCTTTTTATTGCTTGTTATAGATGTGAAGGTCCACTCATTCATAGCAGCCCTATTGTTACGCCTGTGTTCATCTAGGACATCGATGGGCTATATGTTGAAGATTTTAATTGGCCATATTTTTAAAGTTAATTGAAGTCTGCCTCCCTATTTTTCCTTTTTGCTCTGCCATCACCCGAGACTAGTCTGCGACTTGTGGATTGTGAATGGTGGCCACCCCTCTACCTTCCCCTCCTTGGTGTGTCACATGATACTTTGAACTCATGCATCGTTATTTATTTATTTATATGTGTTTATTTGTTGAATTATTTAAAGTGTACTCCAGGCAGACTCCATTGTCTCCTATCGGAGGCAGCTGTTAAAGTACAGTAAATGTCATAAGGCTGCTACAGCTGATGGGCCCGTCTCCCATTAAGTTAATGTTGTCTGGCTCTTTGTTATCGACTATTCACCTCGGCAGATTTGGGACCAACCAAACCTTGCCACGTGAAACTCTTATTTACTGTGTTGTGAGTGCACTTTGGCTGTACTGAGAAGCCAGTCTCACGAGGTTAATTAAGATAACATGTTATATGGTTACAACCCTTCCATCAAGTAGCCAAAATCCTGAGGTATTAGCACGGGACAAAACACAGTATGACCTCAGACATGAGGCAGGGCATACAACATAGTGCATAGAAAGGTAGTTCTACATATTACAGTATACATCTGGGGACATTAACACTGACAAACTGACAAAACCTACCATATACCATCATTCATTACCTTCAGTCAGCTAGTTACTATAAGAACAGAACTAAATATATTCTTTAAGCTCTTTTACTAAGAAAGGGGGTATCCTTTCTTAGAAGTTTTGAGGTTGGGAAAGGTTTTTGGGGATGTCTGAAAAACAAAGCACCATCCTTTGATTGGTAGAGCGAGGTCTAGATATATGACTGTATATATATGAATATATATATTATATATATATATATATATATATACTGTATATATATGAAAATTAGTGTTGTATAGATTTTATCCATTTTAAACAAGGAGATATTTGTGTTGAGTCGGTTGTCATATGCACTATACACTGATATCACATCCTTTGGCTCTACAAAAAGGGGACCACTGCCTCTCTTTACTAAAAAAAGCCATCATTGCCCAATTGTCTGAACCACTCAGACATAGTCGTAGTCAACAAATGACACAAAAACAAGTCACACAAATGTGAATGCAACAAAAGCATACAAATATGTTCAACCTGCCTAGGCCTATACCTTACAGGCTACGTTATCTGTATCTGTTGTTCAAAGGAAGTGTAGCCAACTTCATGATATATTAATTGATGGTGTATTGTCAATTTAAGATATTTGGTTTAGGCTATGTTAGGCTATATTTTGACCTTTTACTTTTAGTATGGTTGGGACATAGTTGAAGTGAGGTGAACCTGACACTACAAAAGAATGCCCATTAAATGTTGCACTTAACAAAATGGAAGTGCAATAAGTCAAGCTTTATTTTGAGGAATGGCAGACGAGACGCTAAAGTTACATCTGAAGTAGGATAGACTCAAACGAACAGTATGTGTTAATCATGTTTTAACAACTGGACCACATTTGGAACTGAGAGATGGGTGGTTGAAGAGGTTGGAGGACCATGTTCTGAGGTCACTGCTGATGAGAAGGGAAAGACCACCACCTGCCTTTACAGGGGGGAGGCTAGGCAGAAACATGTTTTTAGCAGTCTTTTCAAAGGTCTGGAGCACGGCAGCAACTCCCTCGAATGCCAGAGAGCATCAAGAGACCTCCTAATGCCCCACCAACCCCCCATCACCCTCTGCAGTGTCTTTTGCAGGCAGACAACCACTATCCGTAAGAGATCAAAACTGCCGTCCATGAACTTCCCTAGTGATGAACATTTCACCAAAGGGCAAGGGGAAAAGGGCCAAAGCCAAAACCCAAGAAGAGAAATCCATCCCATGAAGGAGGAGCCATGCACCATCTGCCACCATCTGCATGGGGACAGAGACAATCACAAAAGCACAGGGGAGTAGTTTTCCTGTGCGCTCTGTAGCCTTTGGCATCATAAACCATGCAGTAGATAATGGCAAGGACTGTTTGTTCCCTGAGTAGCCCAAATTTGAATAGAATGGAGAACCTAAATTAATAACTGAATGAATTTAACTTTAGTTGATACAAAAAAAAGGGTAATGCAATTCTAATAGAATGTTTTTTAAATGATTTAACACTGTAGATCCATTAATCCTGTTACCAAATTGTCCGTGAAATTTGTCAGTTGCAGTGCTCTCTATAGATAAAATTGACAAAATGAATTGTGCGTCCCAAAAAATGTGGTAGCTATGCAACTTGTGAAATTTTGTGAACTTTGAACCTTTATATCATATGATATTGGCTAGTGAAGCGATAGATTTTTGCATTTAATATTATTCACTAGGTGGTGCTACTCCACAAATGAGTCCTAATGAGCTAGAGGCCAACTTCCCATAATTGTTTTTCAATTTTTGGTGAAACGGCTGTCGAGCTATTCCCTAAAAAGTGCTTTGAGCCTACCTCACTTCAAGGGACTCTAGTACAAATGGACACGCCCACCTAGGGACACAAACTTGATTCCGTATCAGCCATGTGGGGCTACAGTCATGCCAAGTTTAATGTGGATTGGGCAGTGGTCCCCACCAACTGTATATCGTTAACCAAACATCGGTGAAAAAAAACAGAAAGAGAAAAAACAAAAGTCTCTTGACAAAAGTGAAGTTAATTTGTGTATGTGTGATATTAGCATTTTTAAAAGGGTTCCTTGGTGTTGGTAGCAGGGAAGCCTGGGTGAATTTTGCTGACTTGCCCTATAACATTTTAGGCTACTGCAGCAAGGACAGTCCATATGGACTGTGCGGATGACGAAATTTGCGTCGGAAGCACCGTGTGGAGACTATGCGCAGGTGTGTGTCACAAAAAGCAACATCAGCACCTGCTGGAGGGTTAATGCTAATTGGTCGGTTCAGACTGCTACGCATTTGGAATACTCAGTTACCCCCTCGGTCTCCAGTCTCCCGGCTTATAACGTCTCTGAAGTATGTCTCGGCAGCAGGCATTGCTGTTGAATCTAGTGACTGTATACAGTCGATGGTTGAATCAGGGTTGCTCGAGTCTGCGCAGGCTTGACTCCCCTCGAACCAGTCCAGTCGTATGTTGACCGCCTACCGTAAACTCTTTCACAGACATTAAGAGACTTGTTCAATCATTCATTTGCACATCTTTTATGGCAGTAAAGACCGCAGGGAAATCTACTTCTCTCTTTAGAACACACACAATCTTGCTGAGTCGCCAGGCGATAACCTATAGTAAGTAAATTGAGTATAAGCGCCAATCTTGTAGCCTGAATTTGTCAGAGTAAACGAAAAGTCTAATGGTTAACAGGTCGATAGTGCCCAATCGCCGTGATTTAGCCTTCTTCTCGTTTGATACCAAACAGCATTGTTGCTCAGCGAAATGGCACATGACATGCAAGATAGTTTACTGTAGCACGGAGGCATAACTATAGTTTGGTGAACCGGTTAGAAAGCTCATTCATTTTAACAAGAAATCCGATTTTATGTTTTGCAGAATATGTTGCTGTCACGAATTCGCCTGCCATGGTTTTCTGTGTTCAAGGCTCAGGTTACAACACCGACTCGGTTGCAACGTTCATGCGCACCTCTGGCCAGTAAACGCTGGCAGCACACACCTCCTAATCCAAGCCCTTGCACCTGGAAGGCCAAGGAGGACTGTTTCGGTGAGTTATAGATAGGCTGTTACAACATCCAAACAAACTGAATTTGATGAGGCGAGTCAGACAGATCGAGGAAGCGAAACTATTAGGATAAGCAGAAGCTGCAGGACATAGCGTGTAGATTCCCTTGTCTAACCCAGAGATGTTAAAGTGGGACTTACTGATAGGCTACATTTGTGTGAAAAGAGTCGAGGTAACGTTAAACTCAGAAGATTGTCTGTAGAATGTGCATGCCTCAAACTTTTAACCCTATTGTCGTTGGGTCAAAGTGACCCTAAACTATATATAAACATTGCAATTGATAGAAATCAGCAATCACTCCTTGGCTGTCTATCTAGCTTCTTAAAATTACCCCCAAACATATTTATTGAAAAAAAAAAATTCACTTTCAGTGTAACTGCTATACAAAAGTAACGCCTGTTGTCTTTGGGTCAATATGACCTGAATTAACCTTTGGTGTCCAATAAACTAGATGACCTGCTCTGTCTCACTCAGTGTGCTATAAACTAGTCAGCCCTTTCCCTCAAATTCAATTACAAAAAAGCTAAAAAAGCTTACTATCAATACATTGTGTTCTGTGCATCCAAACCACATATTCTCCTATCCACACACTTGCGCACAATGTTTTGACGACTCACTTGTTTTTTTAAAGATATGTTTAGACCTTAGCACTTCAAAATTGTACTTGGCCTCTCTGGTAATGGTGACTGGACATAATACTCAAATATAGGGTTTGGATAAGGATTAGCATGTTGGTGACACCACTATTTTCAGAAGTACTACCGGGTCACATTTACCCTAAAAGTCTGTATGCACAATCAGCAGAAATGTAACATAGGCATAATTATGGTATTAATTGCATGGGACATCCTTCATATATATATAGTAGAATAATAGTAATTATATAATACAATTTAATTAATTTTATATCCATTTTCATTAACAACAGAAAAATGGAAGCTTGACATCCAGTATGTGCAGGATTGTAGAAATGAATGATAATTAGTCTGAACAAACCATTGCAATGGTAATATCTTGAGGAATCTTGTGGAAGATTTGGCTATGATCTTGAAATGATGGACATGCTTTGAGAGCATTTATGAGCTTTATGTGGACTTCATGCTACATTTGCATTCATAAGCATTCATGAATCATCTGGTCCTGTGTCAAAGGAGGAGGCACCACTGCTCTCCTGAGTTTCCCTCGCCACTAATATGAAAAGTCTCGTCTAGAACAGCTGTCAGAGTGGTATTTTACTGGCTGAAGGCAAAATAATGTTCATGACTTAATGAAATGAACATCCTTTCTGACACTGGCACTTTATTTATGTTTTACCTTTTTCTACATCTGCACACTGCACAGCATTCCTTTTGAAGATGCAACTGATGAAGCCTTTTGAAAACAGGCTGTCACGGGCTTCTGGAAGGGCTAGCTGGTGGTCTTGTCTAAAGTGTCACAGGCTTCTGAAAGGGCTAGCTGGTGGTCATGTCTAAGGTGTCACAGGCTTCTGAAAGGGCTAGCTGGTGGTCATGTCTAAGGTGTCACAGGCTGCTGAAAGCTCTAGCTGGTGGTCTTGTCTAAGGTGTCACAGGCTGCTGAAAGCTCTAGCTGGTGGTCACGTCTAAGGTGTTCACACTCTAGTTGGGGACATGTGCCGTAATCCATAGTACCTGAAAAAGCATGTACACCTTTCCTCTCACGATGCATTGGAGTTTGGCATTGGTTAGTTGAAATAATTGAAGATGCCTGGAGAATTAGAAGATGCTTAGAGCCTACATCAATGGAGCGTGAGAAAGAACTGAAAGAACCCTGCAGGATTTGGCGTTGCTTAGAGCCTGTATGCACCGGGCATACGGGGAGGTTTAAGATGCTTAGAGGAGTTGGCATGCTAGCTTTTGTGGTCTACTGCATCGCTTCGAATGGATTTCAGTTTTAGAGAATTTGGCATTTTGTATCACCCTCATAAATGGGGCATACGCAATGGCTGAAGAACACTGCTGGATTATCCTGATGAGCTTAGCTTAACGATCATGTGTCATTCTGAAACTCAACCTCAGGGTGAGGCCCTATACAAGGCTGCATTTCTCACTGCAGTACCAATAGTTGGAGGGGGTCTCATAACCAAGCATAAGCTATATGAATCTTGACCCAAGGTAGGTTATTGACTCATAATGTGCTTTGTGGTATTATTAAGTATTTGGATTTAGAGTGGCCTTCAGTAGCCAGTTTCCTCTCTTGTCAAATATGTGTGGATAGGTATCTCACCAATGGAATCTAACATCATCTTCAGACACAAAGACACAAAGCCAGCACCACCAAAAAAACAGACATTCCACAGCTCTGTAACCAAGATGAGGCTGGAATACTTTCAGCAAAGAAGTCAAAATAGTCACCTCTCTATACACAGAATTATGAAAGTGTGTTCCAAAGCGGGAATCCCAGACTCCTATGGCCTCTCAAGTGTAAATCATGGCCCATGACTCCACTGACAGACAGATAAGGAGCATTCCACCGCCCTTGCTGTGTTTCTGCTCGTTAAAGCTGAACAATTTGCCAGCAATGCTGAAACAAAACAACATGAGGTGAAGTGTGAAAATCTACTTGATATCTCATGATAATTAGGGTTATTATCATTACAGTTGAGTTTCGCTTGCCAGGTGTTAAGACCACAAGAAAATATAAACTTCTGTATGTTTGAACCACTGAAAATGTAGCCTAATTGTGTGGTTTGAGCTATTTGTATAGACTGTACACAGGTATTCTATTCTTAGGTTACCAGGGAGAGTGTGGGATGATGTGTGGATTTGCCAGATTAAGTCATATTCTGGGATTTCAGATTTGTAAGTGTGTCTAAAGTAATGAATATACTTTTATTAATCATTTGTAATCAAGTGAAAATATTGGGAGACAATCAGACATCGACGTTAAAAATAAATAATGTATGAACTGACTTACCAATAGTATATAAGAGACAATACAGTGCAGTACTGCGGATATAGCGCTGCTAGGAGCGTCGTAACGCTGGGATTATTTGCACAGGGGTAGGGCATTGTGGCACAGAGATTTTGAGCAGTGCTGCTATTTCAGCTAGGTCAACGAAAGTATATTGATATATAAAAAAAAATTCATAATATGTATTGATTTATTGATGTCTATAAATAAATCATCATATATTTCTGTTTTGCCTTCAGCTATTTAAATATTCACCTATTCACCTATCAGATGTACATATAGACAGTGGTGGAAGTGGGCCAGGCAGGGCTGTCTAATCTGGCTAGGCTTTCATATATCCCTGGAACACCATTTCTAAAACTTGTGCATGAAAGGTTATTTGTTTGTGCTGAGCACATCCCAGATCAGCCATGTTAGCATATATTGTCAATGGAAAATATTATCATTTCAGTGCCCCCCGCCAGATCCTCAAAATAGCACGCTCTACAGCTGGTGTCAGTCTGTCAGTAGTCCAGGTTCAGTTTGTTAGGCAGGTTATGCTGGTGACAGTTGGAATTTCAATGTTATCAATAAAACTGGATGTAAACTTGTACATTATATCTTCTGACTTTGATGAACATGAGGAATTTCATTAAATGAATCAGGTGTCCATGTGTGTAAATTGCAATTAATGCAGTTTGGATACATTTCCATGATGACGAACATATGTAGGGTCTCTGAAAGATTCCTAATGGGTAAGGATTATTTCAGACTCACAAATTGTCCCATTATTAGTGGAGGGCGTAGTAAGCTATACATATTATCTTCACGCTCCAAGAAACAAGCAGTGCTTTGACCTGGCATGGCCTGGCTTTAAGCTAGCCCACTGCTGGGATATTTTGCCAGGGTCTGGTCAACTGCTCCCAATTCTAATGCCAACTCCCTCTCACAGTTAAGTTAAGACCAGTGTGTCTTCATTCATTGATCAAGAAGTCAGTACTAATATGATACTGGTTCTATGTACCCTACCCTGTCAATGTGTTTAATTAATTGTGTCAGTATTGAACTATTTAACTTTTGTTCAACTCTATTTGGCAGAGCTTAAATATGGCGGACTGGTCATGCAGTTTGACTACGTGTGGCTGAGGGACCACTGCCGCTCTTCTTCCTGTTATAACAGCAAGACCAATCAACGGAGCCTGGACACTGCCAGCATTGACCTCAGCATACGCCCAGAAAAGACCAGGGTTGACGATGAGAGCCTTTTCTTCACATGTGAGTTTAACGTTGTGTCTGGGAAACAGCCTCAGAGGGGCTTCTAACTGGCATTACTGAAAGTAAGACTGATATTTTACACTGACAATTCTTTGGAAGTGCAAATCACTTTTGTCACGGACCTATTTTTATTGTTCGAAATCTGCAGCTCCACTACTTTGACCTTTTTCTGACCCTGTGCCAATATGTTGAATATCTAAAGCAAAAGATAAGGCAGGAAAGACTTTGAGTCTCATAAAATACATGAAGGAATGGTGACGTTGCATAAACCTAAGACACCATCAGCCACAGAGAAGGTGATGTGGTTACACACTAACCATTCAGCCTTTCAAAGTGTCATCAGGCAATATAATATCTCATAGGCCTGAGGCTGAGGATCATGTTGCCTGTCATTTTTATATTATAGAAATGTTGATCATCTATCCTGTGTGGCAGTAAAATGTCAAAGGTCGTTTTGAGTCACTGGATCTTCATTTGAATGACCCTTTCAGGGCCAGACGGTCACACTACACAATATAAGCTGGATTGGCTAGTGCAGAACAGCTATGAGGGTCAGAAACACAGTGCCATGCACCCAAGGAGCCCATGGAAGGCCAGCAGCTACACACGTGCTGATGTGCGCTCTGCCAAATGGGACAAGTTCCTGAGCTGTGACCAAGAGCTGAAACTCTTTCTCAGCAATTTCTTGCTGTACGGCATTGCCTTTGTGGAGGATGTGCCTGCGACCGTGGAGGCCACAGAAAGGTTGACGCAGAGAGTCAGCCTCATTAGGTGAGCAATATCTCAGGGCATTTCTCCTTTATTTCAACTGTTTTGGCACATATTATCCTTCCATTTTGTTTTCATTTGGTGTTAGCATTTACTTAGAGTTTCCTTTGCCAATCTGAATCAGAGGAGTTTTACTGTCCTGCCTCCAGGCCACTAGGTGGTGCCTCAGCTTACACAATGCCTCCATTCTCCCTACTCTGTTGAGGGGGAAGGATATATAGATGATGGTATAGGTGTGTTCAAAAACAATCAACATGTTTTTCTTTTTTGGCCCGAAGCAGTACACAAGAAACACACTTTGTCTGAACATACACCACACACATACTGTATATCTGATACACCACAAACACACTTCTGTCTGAACATACACCACACACATGCTGTATATCTGATACACCACAAACACACACTTCTGTCTGATACATCACCATCTGAATAAGGAAAACTGTGGCAAACACATCTAAAGCTTTTCAAGGAAATATTCACTTATAGTTGTCTTAGTTGGCCCAAGTTTTTCACTTCTAAAAATCCACTGAATATGCCAGTCATTTCCCCTTCCCACTCACCATCTGTTGTCCAATGATAGCCCTCCATCTGTCATGACTGCACACATGTGGCAAAAAGAGTAAATATTGGGAAGAGAACACGCTAATTCAGATACTGAAATATGAGAGAAAACTTGATGCTCGAGCACTACTTACCATTAGAGACACACTATGTACAGTATATGACCTTTATACAAGTGTGCTGAGCCCACAACATACAACTCAATATATAGACTCAATAGAAATACATACAGTATAGACTCATTAAAATACATATAGACTCAATAAAATACATATAGACTCAATGAAATACGGTAAGGGGAACCAAATGGAGAGGGAGATGGAGGCAAACTGGATGCTAAAATGAAAACTACACATCAGAATATAATGGGTTTTTTGTCATATATGTTCTGTGACCTTATCAAGGGATTGCCTGCATGACTATTTGTCTTTAATGCCAAAACACTCCCTATTTCCCTACTGTTACGCATTTGATACTCTCAGAAATCAAGCCTCAAGTCTCACACAGTCTGATTCTGCACCAATCATACACCAAGATACACCCCTCTTTAGGTCTCACTGAAGTTTGATGTAACCACACTGATATGACAAAGTGGACGTTGCTGGCGAGTCCTCTAAGATTAATATATGTGTGAGAGAGGCTATTACCACTATTACTGAGAGTAATAACCACTTTTGATAATAAATCAATTATTTTGGTTAGATTATTTTATCCAAACATGGCAAAAACTAATGTTGCATTGTTAATTGTTAGTAAATCATTTCTGCCCATGTTGTCACCTGTCCCAGGAAGGCCATTTGGGTAAAATGTTCCTCGTGGCTGAGTGTTGGTTTGCATGCTATTGCGTCCAGCTGATTCTTTAGCATTTTCTTAGGAGAATAAGTGGTGGAAAAGACTTGCCCCCTTGTGGTCAATTGTGGTATAGCAGGATAATTGTTGATATCTTTCAATGTTTTCCATATGTTACCCTTCCAGATTACCTCAAAAATGATTGAAGTCAGGAATATGTATGTTTGTGCTGGAGAGAAATGGCTAGTTTACAGTTTTTGATTTTGATAGATAATTACTGTTGTCACTGTCATCATACCGGATAACCAGATATTGTGCCTGATTTTGTGAAACACTATACTCAGGGAGACCATGTACGGTAAAATGTGGAGTTTTACCTCTGACTATTCCCGAGGAGACACAGCCTATACCAAACTGGCATTAGACCGCCACACCGACACTGCATATTTCCAGGAGCCTTGTGGGTGAGTTCCCATGTCTGGTCCTCCAGCTTCTTCTGCTCTCATGAGTATTTTGCAGACATTTTGCAGACACTTACCCACTCTTACTTACAAGCAAGCAAGCAAGGTTAAGCAGAAGCCATTGAGTAGATTCCTATGAAATACATGACATTAGGAAGATTTTATCTAAATTTAACATCTTTATTTAACATTTTAGATTAGAAATCATTGTTGCTGTTGTAGGAGGTACTTGAAGTGCTCAGGTATGAAGGTTTCCCCAACCTCAGCCACCAATTAATAGTTGTGATTTGACTGGATCACAAATGTGTACACACTTTTAGTTGCGACCCTGCAACATGAATACATTATCTTGTAGCCAGTTTCTTTGTTGATGATCACCCTTTGAGTGTGTTTTTTGTCACAGGATCCAAGTGTTCCACTGTCTTCGACACGAGGGCACGGGTGGCAGGACGCTGCTCGTGGACGGCTTTCATGCGGCAGGCCAAATTCTTCAGAAGTCACCCGAGCTCTTTGAGATCCTCTCACAAGTGCCAATAAAGCACGAGTACATCGAGAATCTCAGTGATCACAGCAACCACATGATCGGTATTGGGCCCGTGCTAAACGTGTACCCCTGGAACAATGAAGTCTACATGATTCGGTACGCTCACAGACACAGTACTCATACAGTTGGCCATCACATCGGCCATGTTGGAAGCTTCTCTCCTTCACACCCCATCCAATAGTACTCATGTGACTTTTCAACATAATTTCGGTAATGTCTGTTATTTGTTTGTGGATGTAAAGTAAATACATTGTAACCATAGTAATCTGCCTGAGACCGTGTTGTAACAATGGGGTTGTTCACTTTTAGATGTTTCTTAACAGTTTGGCTAAAACCAGCTAAAAAGCAACAGATTGTCAATGGAATTTGAATCCCCTTTTATAATGTCCTCCTGCAGGTATAATAATTATGACCGTGCAGTGATCAACACGGTCTCACAGGATGTGGTTCAGCGTTGGTACAGGGCTCATCGTGAGCTGACCTCCGCGCTGAGAGATCCCGAGAACGAGCTGTGGGTGAAGTTGACGCCGGGGAAGGTACACTTGCATTTTCACTGTTTTTATCAACCTCGCAATATGGATACAGACAGCTCTTGATGTGGTGGTTTTCTCAACACTGGGCGTATTTATTTCAAAAAATCTTCTTGTTGTTCTCTGCTTGCAAGCAGCCGAGCTCAACAGATGGTTGTCAGATAATGATCCAAATCTAAAATGACCTCATACATGTTTCAGTCTAAATACATCCAAAGAGAAGATGCAAGTTTATTTGAAACAGAAGTACTTCTTCAGTCATAACAACAACCATGTCAGCATTTAAGTATTGTAGGCTTTCAGTTTGAAATTATATGTGTTGTCCATACTTTCTTCTTCTACCCCAATCCATCTGGTAGGCATAGCCAACGCTAGACACTCGTATTTAACATAGAAACACATATGTATAGGATTGAGGTCAACTGGAACATTAAATAGCAAAACACAGTACACACAGACAAAGCTATCATTTACTGGTAGGTTTTGGAAAATAGAATGTAGTTAATGCACAGATGTTAAAGGAGACAGATGTGGATGCAGTATCTGGATCGTGTTCCTATGGACATATTGATTTCAACGTAGTGCTAAGGCCCAAACCCAAAGTAACACACCGGTGTGTGAATGCAACAATGTGTCACACCAAAAAGGGAAATATGATCTGAGTGATGTCACAAAGCATCCATCTATCCAGCTGTTCATCCAGTCATCTGAGCTTCCACCCCTTTCCCTGTCTCCCTATGGAAATCCATTCGTCTCTATCAACCTATCAATCTCACCAACGTCGTGTATTTTGGCCCTACAATCAACTTTGCTGGGGTGATTATCTGAAGACAAAATTAAGTCTCAGCTAAATCATTCACCAGTGCAGTAATTCATGGTTCAGGCACAAAACATTGCAATTGTTCTGTAAAAACTCCAGAAAATGCTAATACGATTGTCATTTCCACTCTTAAGTTAAGTAGGTAACTGTCTTCTTTTCTGCCACCCTAATATAACTGATTTAAGTTAACTGCTAGACTCATTAGCCTCATGCTCTCATAGGCTAAATTTAAGTAACTGTAACTGTTACTGTCTCGGCACGCTTGTGGACTGCCCAAATATCTCCCAAGTTTCCTGGCTCAGCCATGATAATGATATTGATTATGCTGATACAGTTCACTCCCTCCTAGAATAGAACTATGTAAATGTATTTAATTGAGTTGTTTTGATTCTAAATTCAATTTGATTCTAAATGAACTTACCCCATCAGGTCATCTTTATTGACAACTGGCGTGTTCTGCATGGACGAGAGTCGTTTACAGGCCTGAGGGAGTTGTGTGGCTGCTATCTGACCCGTGACGATGTCCTCAACACTGCACGCTCACTGGGGCTCCGCGCTTGAACACATCGGCTCTCCACTCAAAACCAAAGCAGCTCACATAGATTGGTGTAGAGATCATAGAATGTTCCCTATTAAATCAAATGGCACTGGGCACATTGCAGTTCTGTCACTGAAAAAGTTGAGTCAATAATTGAATCGGTACTTTTCCTAACATTGTTTACATTGATTGCAATAGTTTTTGTCAGTATGCATACTCTTTTTCACAATATCACTACATTGTCATGAAAGTGCTACTTTCTACATTCTGATTTGCACTGAATTTGATTAAGTAATTAAGTATCCTTTAAACTTGACTTCGGCTTTGTTTCCCACACTGATTCAAGTTCAAGTAAATTGTGTGTAAATAAAAACATTTTAAAGCAACAGTAAAGCATAATATGCAGGTTTTTGTATCATGCTCATATTCATTTGAATGGTGTATGGCCATGTGAAGGATGGATGAACACACCTGTCATTCCTAGTAGCCACCCAGGAGATTCACTTTGTGATGTTCTTATCCAAGTCCAAAAACCAGTCAAAATGTTAGAACAGCTTTCTCAGCACAGCCTTGCCAAAAATACTCACTTGCTCACTTAAATCAATGCCAA
Source organism: Clupea harengus (assembly GCF_900700415.2). Lineage (NCBI taxonomy): Eukaryota > Metazoa > Chordata > Actinopteri > Clupeiformes > Clupeidae > Clupea > Clupea harengus. The sequence continues at coordinate 24,051,557 of NC_045170.1, read as the reverse complement.
CAGTGTGTTTGGTATTTGAAAGGCAGGTCTGTTGGGGCTTTTTAGTGTTGAAGATGAGCTTATGGTTAAAATGATACAGCTCAATTTGTATTGTTTAAAACCATATCTAAAAAGCCTTTAAGGTAACAGACCTAAATCTCACAGTCAGTTGAAGAAAAGATGTTGGAAACTAAATGAACACTTGGTTGCATAGGCACCCTTTTATTGTGACTAATACTGATCGGCTCACTGCTTTTGAAACAGAATGTACCGGAACAATCAGTGATGCCTCCCCACAATAGAACCACCCCCATGTCCTGATGCTGTGGGTTCACTGCTGAAGGATTAGACAATAAGGAATAAGGGTATAATTTACTTTTATATAAAGTAATAATACGTGTGCACCTAGCAGTTTTAAAATAGGGGCCTTCTTTCATTTTCATGAAGTGAATGAAAAAAAACAACCATTATTTATGAAAAACTATTTCTTCATTACCCTCAAAAGGAGGACAAATAGTTTGGACTACAGGGAGCTAAAAAATGTTATTCAATGACATTTCCATCGTGGCAGTTTTCTTTGCACAGTTCCCTTGGAATAGTACGGCAACTGTAAATTGCTTACTGACTGACTGCTGGTTGCCTTACCTCATGTGAGTGTTCTTGTGGTCAGATTAAGGAAATGACTGCGGTCATCTCACGTGCAGGCAGGTCACACTTCTTCCTTTTCAGTCCAAAATGCTACTGCTCTAAAAAAACAATACCTGCATTTCTCTGAATCTGTTTCGTCTAATCTAATCAGATTTGAAGAATTGCCACTCCAATGACGAGGACCCCTTATCTGTTGTGGAGATCCCACCAGGCTATCTGTTCTTATGTTGCTCCATCTTGAGAGCTCTGCTGATTTGACCGTTACTTCTCAGGGGAGTCCTTCAGTGTGCCAATGGCTGGGGGAAGTGTGGAACAGAGCTGCCTTTCAACTTGAGTTTCAGCACGTCTCTCAAATAACAGTTCCTTCTGGGTCCAACCATCCATTCTCAATTTTCTCTCATGCAAATAACACCCACCTGAACCTGTCCATCTTGCGAGTCTTCTTCCAGTCTTGGCATCGATCTCTCTGCCTTCTGGATATCTCGGTGTGGATGAAAGACCCCCTTTAGATGAGCCTCTCAGACCGAAGCCCACCCTATTCAATCTCCCCATACAACAAAGCATTCATTTCGTAATGAACAGTGTCTGCTTTTGTCACCAGTGCGTGGCAAGAGGTTCCCATGTAGACTCTTCTGTGGCCCTATATCGGTGGGTTGGACTGTTGTCTGTCATGGAATCTTCCATGGAAATCTTGCCCCTGACACCACCCCTGAAAGTCCTCGTATGTATGTCAACCACAGTCCTTGTGTGCACATTCTTTTCAACTTCTGACTTTTTGAACTTCTGACTTTGCAATTCCTCTCCTGACAGCTGTCAGACACGTGAGACTGACAGGTTATTACAGCTCAACTAAATTATAAAACCAATGTTTTCTCCCAGAGCAGCTGTTTGATTTAGCTATACTCTACCCCTTCTATACATTTCTGTGGATAAATGTATATGCCAAATGCATAAACCCATATGAATTAAATATGTGTATATGGTGATGGAGTCAAAGAGATTTGGGGATTTTAGTCCTATAGATGTTAATTGAGCAATAACATGACATTAACAATTAACGAGCCGGTTAATAGATTATATTAATTTTGCATTTCAGTTTAGCTGAGGAAAAATATGAGGCATTAAGGGAAGCTGTAACACAAAACCACAAAACAAATAGACTCATACACACACACACACACACACACACACACACACACACACACACACACACACACACACACACACACACACACACACACACACACACACACACACACACACACACACACACACCAGGTCTCAAGCCACCCATAATAATCACTCAAGAGTCTGTGTACCCAGCAATTTTTAGCCACTTGAGTTGTGTGTTACAGTAGGTTGAGGGAACAATGAGTCCGGTCAGAGTCCTGTTTTAGATAACAAGGGAGGTGTTTAATATCGTATAGGCCATTACAGCATAGGGATACACACGTTTGGAGGTACCACGAGGGAAGACGTGACTGGCTGTAGAAATGGCATTTAGAAATAGACAGTAGCTACAAGTTTATATCCCTCCTTTTGGCTATGCTACTTCAATAAATGTGGTCATTTAAAAAAATAAGACAAAACAAGAACATTATGGTCCTCCCAACAACATAAAAGAAAACTATTTATATTGCTACATCATACACCATAAATATGTCCTCCCTATATATCTCCCTTTGAATTCTTAAACTATTTTTTATATAATCTCTTTGAACAGTATATGTTTGGTTTAAAAGATAAACAGCCTTGATCACCAAAAAATGCTGCAGAAGAATGTTCTGTTATGGCTTATGGCATGGGATCAGACGTCTTTTGTACAGTACACACTGATTGGACAGGATGGTACAGCGAGTTGTCTCAGTACACCCAGGACACGGGCACCCACTGCGGGTTGGAGCTAGCCGACTCGATGGCCTCCTCCACTGCCTTTACACTCTCATCCACGTCATTGTTCACCAGAACCAGGTCACAAAAGGGCTTGTAGGTGGCCAGGATTGAGTCAGACTCTCTTTGGATAGCTTTCACAGCGTCAGACTAGGGAATGCAAAGCAGAGAGATGGCAAGACAACACGGGTCAGAAGTCACATGCAAGTTTTGCAGTCATTTCGTAGACAATGTACAGTGCGGTTTTTTTTCTTCTCGTTTTTATGCAATGTGTTTTTATGACAGAAGAAACAAGAAATTGAGCATACCTGGTTTCCATTGGTTGGTGCAATGAACACAACAAGAGGGGCAAAGTCAGGAGTTCTCAGAAGTTTCAGTGTCTGTGTATCAGAGAAAATGCATTTCAATTTAGGATAACATGTCAGCTTTTGTTTACAAGCATTGACCAGGACCCTGACGTGCAGGTTATTATACGGTTACTTGCCAAAACGATTAGATGTCAATGGGAGCGGTCATTCATTTTTTTTATTAACGTAATGACGTGTAATAAAAGTCAGATAAAAACTACCTGAGGTTCCACATCGAGCAGCGCAGTTTTGCCTTGTTCATGAATCTTCTTGATGGTGTCCATTTTGGTGCCGTACATATTTCCCTGAAAGCTTCCATATTCAAGGAGCTCATTCTGTACGATACACTTGGTCATTGCATCACTCGAGATGAAGAAGTACTCCTTCCCATTCTCCTCATCCTTCTTCTGGGGTCGAGTTGTATCTGTTTATAAAAAAGATAGCAAACGTCAAATTTGCAGCCCAAAAACTTTATAAAATGACTAAACTCATTCGTTGCTCTCGTGCCATCATCATTATCTTTACTATGATATCATACCAGCATCATCATTATTTAAAAAAGAAAAAACAGCATAAACTTAATTCTATTTATTTATCTTGAATTGATACAGCAGGCAAACTGACCAACTCACTGCTGACATTTTTAGTGTAAATTTGCCACACCAAGCTCATTGAATTTATCAGGAAATGCATAATTTTCATTGTGCCTTCCTTGAAAGGTAACAGGCATAGAGGATATCCTTAGCAGCTGCCTGACTGGGGGTCAAGGGCATATAAGTGTATATAATGCCTTGCGCTTTCAAAAATGTCTTCTTCAACAGCTTATTCAACTGCTGTCATTGCGTTGCTTTTCATATTAATGAGACAATGAGAACTTACGCGGGGCTGGATAGGCAAACTTCTCTGGATATTTTAGCAGCAACGAACTTTTGATGTGACTCCGCCCTACACCCGGGGCACCTGTAGAACAGAACAAGCAGAAGGTTGTTGCCTGCAGTCATGATGATGGTTCTCCCTAGAAAACTGATTAAGAAAGAGAGATAAAGAAACAGGTCTTACCAATGAGGATAAGAGTCTTTCTGGTACATGCTGGGAGACGTACAACCTCCTCATAGGAGAAGACATCAAGCTGGTCAAAAACTGTTTCAAAACAGCAAAGTAAGACCAGTGTGACCAAAACACCACAAGCAGCATTGGCTAGAATAGCATGATGTGTCATCTTGCCGGCTTACCTGAGCTGTGCTTGGCCAAGTACTTGTCTTTGCATTTCTTCTTCTTACCAAAGGGGCTACAGCTTTGGGTGCTGTCTCCTGCTTTCTTGCTTTTGCTTGCAAGACGCCTGCAAAAAAAACACATAGTTTGTAACGCAATCTGATTAGCACACGGTGCCATTTTAACAGCAACTGATCCATTAGCCTCATTGACACTGTCTCACCGACCCTCTGTCTCGCTGATTTAAATTGGCAATACACAATTAAGGAAAATGAATGATGAAAAATGTAGGTGAATGATCCAATACTACATATCTGTGAGGGGCAAAAGTATGTGAACCTTTGCTTTGAGTGTCTAGTGTGACCCCCTTGTGCAGCAATAACTGAACAAACTAAACATTTCTGGCAACTGTTGATCAGTCGTGCACATCGGCTTGGAAGAATTTGAGCCCATTCCTTTATACAGAACAGTCTAAAGATGAGAACAGTGAAACTGCTTTTCATTAATAGAATGGTCATTAAGTAAGTATGTAGGTAAGTACCATTCTTGCAGCTCAGGGGAAGGGATGAGCCCTGCGAAGTCAGCAGCCGAGCTGTCCACCCTGCCTTGCCACCAGTTTGGGTCCTTCTTCTCTATAATCTGGATGATATCGCCAGTGCTGAACTTCAGTCCCGCCTCCTTGCATGGAATGAGGTCATCCTCAGCAGGGTTATAATCAAACTGAGCCCGCATGAACATCTGTGGAGGGAATAATCCAAGTTACTTATATTCCAAGTGGCACTAGGCCATAAGATCTAGCCCTAGTAGAAATGGTGGGACAATACAAGATTTAAAAAGAAAAGGAAAATGTGAACAAACTTTTTATGAAAGGCTATGATTATCTACCTAATGTATAAAATACCAGCCACACTGAAAGATTCATTTAAAAAAAAAATTGCTTCCTGTCACTGGTGAAGTAAAATACTGAAACATTAATGGGAATTTAAATTATTTCTTCAATTATTTATTTAATGAATGTCATTTTGTCCCTTGACATCCTTCAAAGGTTCAGATGAGGATGCCCATTTTTGCTAATATTTACACAGTGCCAATATCCGTGAAGGGTGCTGACTTGTCTCTTTTCATTATCTTACCTCACAGGGAAGAGAGCGGCTCTGCTGTTTTGGGATGACCTTAAGTTTGACAACTCCATTTGTGTCTTTCTGCAAAAACATAGCAATAACATCAAATCAGTCTTGGTTCATTTCAAATATGGCCATGAAAGTCTTTTCAAATGTTTCAAAAACAATCCATCTTTTTGTCATTCATATCAATTTTTAACTTACTTTGTTGCTGTTCAACAAATAATCCCTCTACCACACAGCACTTGTGAAACTGCCATATTGACCTTTCCAGAAAAGGTATTAGTAATAAAGATAAAGCATAACCATTAGGGTACAGTTGCAGAATTCTTCAAGATTAGCAGTTCATGGCCTAGCGCACAGAACTCCACCGAAATCAAAATGAAACTCTCATTGACCTTCAGACCTGTAACACTGTAGTAGTTTATCTTCTTATCTGTCAAATCACGTGTGTGTTGGACCATTACTTGAGGCATCATTTGGCAGAGTCAGACAACATTGGCACCAGGGCCGGAGTAAGAACACTAAAGGCCCAGGGGCCACACTTACTCAAAGGGGCCCCTAAAAAATATTTCAAGGCCATCAAGGCAAGGCAATTTGCAACCACGATGAAATGCTACAGCCTGACGACCCCACCCTTTGGTATAGCAGCATATTACTAATGACAACTCAGTTACACCAACTGTGAGCAACTAGATGAGGTGATGCTAATTATGTGTGAAAAACACAAAATAATCTTATATATTAAGAAAGCTGTGTAGGTATGATTAGTAAACTATTTGGCTCGAACAATTATTAGGAAAAATCAAGGCTAAATGTACAGAACAAACTACACACCTATCACATAATGAAAGCAAAATCCATGTTCTTGTTTACGATGACGCTCTTAATATGTTTAAGTCGCTGGTTTTAAAAATATCTGACTTTCTGCCGACTCCAAATAAACTCATACAGCAGAGTTCTGTCTGCCAACCTGATTTATTTTTGTGAATAACGAAATACTCCTTGACTGCTGCCATCTATCATTCCTCTCTTTCCTTTCAGAATTACCAAAGGCTTTGCTGACAGCTCAGTAAGTTCATTGGATAGTCAAACAGTAGGTATGATAGCTATTTTTTAAGCCAGTTGATTTCTAGTCTAAGATAATTCTCTGTTCTGACATGCAGTTTGGTTGCTACCTGAAATCGTAGAAATCAGATTTTTTTCCTTTTATTGTACTCGTACCTTGGTATGCTATTGGTACAGAGTACAGAGACATGGTATTTGGCGGATACCAGCACTCTGCTAACCCCGCCGTTCACTTGACACCACCTCAAGCACCAGTTAGCCCTGCTTGCCCCAAGGGTAATCGACGGGCCAAAAGCCCCTGGCCGCTAGCCCAGAGGAGGCACGATCAAGCCCGGGAAGTGACAGTGAAAACACAACTTGCCTTGGCACACACTAGCTCGCCCGGATTTGGCCCAATAAGAAAATCACGCCTATTCAAATTTTGATATGGAATTGTAGTGAATGAATGCTAACAGAACTGGCTTGAACTTGTTTCTGTTTGAATCTGCACGACTGCTTTGGGATCTTCTTCAATGGGGAATTGGATTGCTCATGTATGTTTTCAACATACTCCCACAGTCCCACTCATATTTAGACCAAATTCCCCTAATGGATGTCTTCATGCATAATATAGCTGTAGTCTGGCTCTGTGAGACCACAAGATGCATTTAGCACAAGTTTAAATAAAGAGGTATGCAAAACAAATGGAGTAAGCAATATTTAGGTTAGGTCTCATTTTTCTTCATTTTTGATCCGGTATTCTGATTTTGGAACCATGGTTTTAAACATGTCATAATGCACATGTGTGGCTATGAGAGAGGTCTTAAGATTCTGAAGTGAAACTAAACATATTTGTTGCATAATATTAGGCATTATCACTGAATATGTAGACAAACTGAGATCATAGCAGCTGTTAAGAACTTTAGTTTAAGAGATGAGACAGATGGCCTAAGACTGCACTCAAGATCCATCAACTGAACAGAGCCAGAGGGCATACCAGAATCTTCTGCAGCTGATCCACAGACTGGTTGTCTACGCTCTGTCCATTTATCTCAGCTATTTCATCACCTTCGTGTAGCGACCCTGTAGAAAAGTAAAACATAATCCTGAACTTTATCATTGTTAAAACAAGACATCATTGTAAATGTGTTAGTCTCAGATGAATATATTCATTTTCTGATTTAATAAGATGACAGATTATAGATAACTGATAAAATAACAAATAAAAGACATTCACTTGAGAAAGACTCCAGCATAACAACAATTTGAGTTATTTTCTCTTAGCAGTAAAATAGCTAGATAGTGATATCCTTACCTTGTCTGTGTATCATTCCACCATGTAATATTCTTGCGACTGTACATTTCTGCTTCGCATTTAACTTTAGAGTCACTCCCTAAGGGGACAATTTAAAACAAAATCATATGATTTCACTTCAAACCCAACATGCCAATGAGACATATCTATAGTTGATTTTGTGTGTTGTCCATACCATTGGCTCAGAGGGGTTCTTTTCAAAAGCCACTTCACGTGGGTTCATGTCTTTGCCATTGTGATGTGCAGCACTGCCATTAGAGCACACCGCCTGGCCTTTGTCCTCATGGGCCAGCATGGTAGCCTGCAAAACACCATATGAGGGTCATTACTGCTGACTCGCAAAATTACATGAAATATACACTTGCGTGCCACTAAAAATCCTCTTTGACACTAGACCAGTCTGCTTTCATCCTCACCAAAAAAGCAAGTCAGCGACTTGGTCAGTCACATGAACAGAGGAAGTAGTCACAGAAATGGGCTGAGAGCCAGCTGGTTTCCTCAAGTTAATAAACGAGAACAAGAACGCTGAAAAGTGTTAAGATAAGCTGAAACGCATTACTGAGCACTCATTTTAGTAGATAACATCACAGTTGGCAAAAAGGTTTTTTTCCACTACTGAGTCAGTAAATCTAATCTAAGATTTCCTGAGTCAGTAAGTAAGTTAGTAACACAAAGTTCCCTGACAAGGGACACGATGTAAACTTGTTCTAACTCATCCACACATTTATCTTGAAATGTCTTGCTTTTTAAACCCATGGGGAAAGAAAGAATTTCCCCATAGCAATACAATGGCTAAATACATGGCCCACCCTATAACTTGCCTCTTCTAGACTGCCGTTGTTGATGTGATTATTTAAGTGTTCATGAATGAATGTGTATAAATGCTTACAATGTGCTGATTGATTTATGGCTCATTTTATAACTAAAATACATAGTAAAAAGAATTTCCTTGGCTTTAAAGTGTCAGTGTTGGAGCTAGACTGCATGATAGAAAGTCATCCGGGCCCCTTTGACCAAGAAGTATCAAACCTTGTCATCTCATGACAAGTTCAATACAAAACAGTGCATTATTTCAAATAAACTCTAAAGTTTGCTACATATATAATGACATGCAGCTTCTAGGGGTTTGTCTCAACCTGGGACCCACATTGGTCATGTGTGTTGTCCCCAAACAGAGCACTTGCCTCCTTGTGATTTGTCCCCATAACTTTTTTTGTTTCTCGACAGGATCCACCCATTTGTTCCACTGCCTATTAGGGTTTTTGATTCCTTGGCAGCTCCGCTATCTCAGACGTTTCAGTTCATTTGCACTTCGTCCCTGGATGGGCACTAATAAGGACTTAAGGACTAAACTTTAAATTAAACATGTTTGGAATTCCCATGACTGTACCTACAGCACCAGATGATGGTGCCCACTTTCTACAAGAGAGTGCAGAGACAGCAGGAATCTCATGACTAAAGTGTGGAAACCATTAAAGGAACAATATATCATATTTTTACTGTAGTAAATCATAAAATGACCACGACATGTCATCAGAGATTAAGAAAACATGCTAAGTTGAAATACTCTTTCTCCTACAATAATGCTACAGCTAGTATGTTGTCCATGGAAATTTCCATTACGGAACGGAATGTTTTTTGTGTGTTTTGGCCTGTGTGATATTTCCCACCATTTCTACACCCCGGGTTGCCAGATATGAAACAAATTGGCTGGCAAACAGTGTGCTGCAGCCATGGAAGCAAGCAAACTGGATCAATGGAGATTCTACGTTAGACGTTAAGAGTCTACCCAACCTAAAAAGCCTTGGCATCCTTGTAAAAAAGCTCCATGACCGTGACATCGTAAAACGTGAGTAAATATTGGAAATGTCTCCAACTTTCGAATGTATTTCCAGCATTTACTCACGTTTTACGATGTCTCTGGTCATGGAGCTTTTTACAAGGATGCCAAGGCTTTTTTAGGTTGGGTATACTCTGACGTCTAACGTAGAATGTGATCAACAGTGTAGGCCTCGTCATCGCCTGCCATTGTCATAATGACACGTTGCGCTCGTCTTACGCTCATCCCTGTAGGTTTAGTGTCCTCAACCTGGCAAACTGCATCAGCTTCCAGTCTGGGGAGGAGGGGCCAGGGGGAGACAACTCTCTCCAATATTTTGAATTTGGACTGCAGTACCCCTTTTAAACGCTGTCAGTGTTCATTTATCTAGACTAACCCCCAAAGCAACATTTGATGTAGCCTTAATCAGTATCAGCTAAGAGTTTTGCCATCATGGAAAGGTTTTCATGAATAGACTTGAAAGCATCTGTCTTTGCACCATTTCTAAAGCATATTCACAGAAGGAAGACAAAACTAGGTCTTTTACTGTGGGCTGTAACTCTTTTTGAAAACTGCCATGGCTGTCTCATGTCGTGTAAAAGGCAGTGAAAAGGGCAGCTAGCTTATTAGGGCAGCTAGATTGCCACTGCCCGAAGAAATTAATTTTGGGACTGGGCAAGTTGGAGAAACAAATGCTTTAGATGTAAGATGCTTCATTAACACTGTCTTTACGATCCAATAACTTTGTGAGAACAGATGTCTCAGGGACACACCTGAGCTTTGCTATCAGTGCCAGTGCAGTAAACCACCCAGATAGCGAAAGGCCAGTGGGCCACTGCTGCTCGACTGGGGGTAGTGCTGGCTGACCGCTGGCCTTTTATCACATCGATTTTACTGGTGAGGGACAGACAAATGGCCCACCGTTTTGCCACAGAAATGTATATTCATTTATACTCATTACTTCTACACTTCTTTATTTATCAATTTATTCATTTATACTCCGTTCATTTTTCACCTTGACAGCTTTCTAGTATCATGAACTACTTCTGTTTAGTGGTGGATATTTTAAATAGACTGTGCCAGGGATATGATTTAGAAATTCCAGGAATTGCCAACATTTTATGTTATTTTCTTAATATCCACGGCCAATTAAACTACCGGTGGATCTACCTACAGCCCACGTGCTTGCTATCTGGGCAGGACTGATCCAAAGAGCCACAGCACTCTGACAAGGGAAGGACTCCAAAGTGGCAAAATCTTAGATTCATTTGGTTTTCTATCTGCTTTACTGAATTATTTCAGAATTATACTGGTGAACTGATTTGAATTGTGTTAGGCCTACCCGATAATTGTTGTCTATGAGTGAGTGAACGAGTGTGTGTGTGTGTGTGTGTGTGTGTGTGTGTTTCTGTGTGTAGGACCCTTAGGACTACATCATTCATGTATTCAGAAATAAGAAATGTAATTCCACTATGATGCAAAAGCACTCAATCAAAGGCAGGGTCTACATCAACACTATAGGCTACAGATGTTGTTCAGTGAAAAGTGAAACAACCATCTCCATAAAGCTAAGTCTTGTCAAAATTGCTCAGACTTGGCTTGCTACATTTTGGAGGGACTCTAGACTCTATCTTTATGGATACATACAGGATGTTGACAGGTAGCGACCCGCACGCAAAGGCTATTGATCTGTGTCCAAGTGAGAGATACTTAGCCATGGCTAGGCTACTCATAAAATAGGCTATGTTTTTACCGGCAGGATCCGACGAGAACACTATGTGATGCCCGCAACGGCAAATGCAAAATGGCTTGGTTCTAAAAGGTCTGTTCTGAGCTGTTTTCCTTGAGGCTAATGTTAATGAGCATTGTTTTGAAATAGTTTTGCACCTCAACGGATTTGACGGTAGCCTGTATAAGGAAACAGGATAACAACTCTTAGCTACTGCCCCATAAATACATACAATTAGCGCTCATGTTAGGCTACGTTATATCTCGTGCTTCACTGCTCTACAGAAGGCAGATCTATCCAGGCAATACCAGCGGTGGCCAGAGCATAGCCTCTCGGATTTCAAAACAGAAGTAGCGGAAGTATTCAATGTTATGCTATATCAGATTTGCAGCTGTCCTTCGTAAACAATGCACAAATAATCGACATCCAAATGCACAGGAAAATGTATTACACACAGGAATACTCACACAAGACATATCTGATAAACACCTTACCTTATCTGTCCGTGGTTTATTATGAAGCAGTTGTTCTAGATACAGATCAGACAGAGCTGTTCGAACGCTGTGTACTTGCTCGAATATGACAGCTGGTTCATTTTTGTTGGACTTTAATGTCATCTTCAACGCTTAGAGAGGGAGGGGGCACAGAACCCAAGACGCCCTTGCTCAAAGTCCGAAGGACACTGGAACAGTGTTGTCTGGTTGGTGCAAAGGAGCGATAAAAGGCAGCGATAAAAGGGTTCCTTCACCGGTTAAAGTGCGAGATCTATCTGACGCACAAGGTTCCTAGTGGTAACGTTAGTCATGAGCTGACAAAGCAAATAACCTTCCGTTGGAGGCGGGGAGAGTCTTCAACGCGTAGCCTATACTCAGTACTCCGTGTTTGAGCAATTCATCGAAGACAACAAACAAGAATACAGGCAATCAAATATCCCAACGCCTGCCGTGTTAACTGCAGGATATAGGCTATAGATTGCAAGGAGCTATCTGAAATTTCATTGGCACTAAATTCAAAATAATGGGTAAACGCTGGCTCATGCCAATGTTGATCCATAAAATATTTTCTTGACAATGCAGCACAAAATAAGTTCTTCAGCTAAATAAACTTGCCAACATCAAAATGACAGCCACACTGTTACTCATTCAAAAGACCTTAATATGGCTGTCAAATATTGTGGGAACGAGTGGATATTAACAAATAATCCTTGTCGAGAGCTTAATTAATAGGCTACAAGAATATAGTTCTCTTTTTCAGCGTCCTCTAGTGGTTGCCGCTCCTGCAAGTCAACAGAGATGTTCGCCTATGTAAAATCTTTGGAGATGTTTTGATGTTGTCAAAAAACGCCCCCTTCGTGTTGCCGATGTGCCATTGGTCGCTCAGGGCGATGTGACAAGTGAAAACCAGATCTGTTATGAAAACGTCTTCAAAACACTCCATACACACTTGTTGACAAGTGTTGCTGGGGAACACAAAATCCTTAGCGTGCCTTTAATGTCACGTAACGTGGTAGCATATATTGTAACCAACCACTGAATCTGTGTAGGTCTGCAAGTGTACTGAATTCTTCATTTGAAATTCACCTAAAATTCACCTCTGTTTCTATGCACTATTTGGCAACCATGTTTCCAGTTGTAAGCAGACTAGTTTAAAACATGGCCTCTATCTAGATTTGATCTTGTGGGGTGTCACAACATAAATGTCAAGCTATTGTTCTTAACTTATTATAATAACTACATACACATACAATAACAACAATCGTGAGCATGACAGTTTCACAAAGGGGTAATCCAGTATCACCATCTGTCTTGCACCTATCATTTTAGCAGAGAGAAGGTGAAACAAAGAACAGATGGGTTTCATTATGGGGTGATAAAAAGTAATTGTTATAAATCATGTGTAACAGAGGTGAGTTCCAACTATTAAAATTTCTGAGATATAGCAATAGATAGATTCCCCGATTACTCATTGATTGGTTGCTCTGAACCATTTACTGCACAAAGGATATACCGGTGGAGGTGGTGACTACAGGATGTCTTTCATATTTGTAGATTATATGTACGATTTTATGTCTTTGGCTATAGAGATACAAAGAGATGCTTTGACAGTATAGAGTTACTATACTACATATTCACTAAAATTCATCACAATGTATATTGCTCTTTTTACAGTTGTTGTCACAGTATGTACAGTTCTGAATCTTTTACCCAAGTTGACTCCATCACTGCAAACGCTAAGAGAAGACTGGTGTAGGTGTGTTCACTTTACACAAACACATTAATAAGTAACTTTCATGCAACCAGGAAATGGCAGTGTTATCGATCATCCAGTCTTTAGACTACCACATGAAAAGTTAGCACCTTTCCTAATTTGGGGTATAGTGTGGAAATAAACAAAGAAAAGGTGTCATTAACAGTGTCTTTAAGTGAGACACTAATCACACACTTGCTCTCATAAACTTTTAAGACTAGTAGCCTGCATGATATGTAGGCAAAAGGGCATGAATTCCGAAGTTTGTTTTTGAAGAGAGCAAGGAGCCTTATTTGCATATATGATGTCAGACAAGGTCTCAGTTGCTTGAAGCCAGCCTGTAGGCTACACAGTGAACATGTGAGTTTGACAGACGGACATTATGCTTCTGACCAAAACAACTGAATACACAGACACAGAAATTATTCTTTTTCCTTTTAATTTGGCTGGATTCTGTTTTATTCAGAAAAGTTATTCTCTGCAAGTCATAAGGGCTGTCCACACTGTCACAATAATTATAATGGAAACTGTAACTATAACAATATGAGCGCCACACTGACCAACTATAGGGATAACCTCTCATGTTATAATGTGGTGCCTTGAAAATGGGATGGATTCTGATTGTCTCTCAGTTTGGTATCGTTTACACAATTGCTCCGAAAGTGATACCCAATGATATTGTTCTTCATGTCGTTACTGTTATAGTGTGTAGTGTGGACGTTGCCATTGTTATATAATACTATATTCAAAACTATAGTATTTACAGTTATTGTTATAGTTATCGTTGCGGTGCTGATGGACCTTTATTGTCAACTTATACAAAAAGTAATTTTACTATAGCTGATAGGATCTTATCAAATGTTTTCCAGAATTGTACAATGTTTGTGTGTACTGGAAGTGCTAAGAACAGAGTGCAGAGTAGCCTAAAAGTTCCTTTTCTGACATGATAGCTATCTAAAATGAATACATGTCAATTCTCTTGAAACTTCCATTAATCCTCTGGAGTCAGCTATTCCACCAGCTATCAACACAGCAAACTCCTGATTCTCACCCAATCTCATAGCAGCTGTTACACACATGATTAATACATCACAACAGGCTAGTATTGGAATTCACATGATCATTTTATTTTATTTCTACACAGGAAAAGATGATACATTCCTTGTGCTATTGGTTGGGGACTTCCCACATCGGCCAATCCTCTCACTGTCACATGCAATCCCCCAGCCGGCAATCTAAACAATACACAGCCCAACCATAGATGCAACAACAATGTACAGCTGGCTGGAGACTGCAGCAACACGTGCCACATTTTGCACCCGGCCCTCCTTCACTGTACAGCATGATCTGTCTGTAGCCCAAAAGTGCTAAACACAACAACATGACTTCCCAACCATAGAACCTGAGCAGGAAGATACAACAACAACAACAACAACAACAACAACAACAACAACGACAACAAAGCTGCCTTCGTGAGGATTTCACTGGGCTAACCCTAGTTTTAGTTCAGGTTAATTCACGACCTCAAGTAATCAGCAAGCACCTCAGCCACAACCACTGGCTCGCTTTTTCAGCACCCTCAGACAATTCATTTAGAGCTCCTTTGAGATGTTGTGGTTGATTTGGTTACAAAGCCTTTGACACCTATCTCCACTGGTCTTGTGTGTGCTTGCCAACCTCGTTGCTTTGCTTCCACCGCATACTTAAACTTCCTCAATCACTATCACTAATCTTAAAGCAAACAATGTGCTCACACTCCTGAATACAACACCATATCTGGTGTCATAGCAGTCACAATAATGCATTTTGGAACTTTGTTGGACATTTTTGAAAATGGTCTACCTACCAGCTAGCAATCTTGAATACCGCACTTTGCCCGATTTGCCAGTCCTGTTTGTACATGTCTGGTGTACATTTTCTGCCCACATTGCACAAAATAAATTCTATTGTCCGTGTCATTAACTGGCTCGTTTATTCTCAAACAGACACCGAAATGATTTTAAAACCTGATTATGTCTCCACGTGTAGCGACCCTGGGTCAGGCTAGTTTTACATCCAGACAAAATATGTTTTAATAAGCCAACACCCAAACACAACTTGCAGCTTTTGTGGAGTTGGGAGGACATCATAAGTGGCTCAAACAATGACTTTATTGTGGTTAGTGTCCATAGCCCAAAGTTCTCTCCAGCTGATCTTCCTCGTCTCACCACCATCATACCAGTTCATCCATTGCCCTTGCTTTGCTTGAGAAGCTGCTGCTCGTCCTTTTTGCTCGCGAACAAAGCTAGTTACCCTCTGCCTCCTCTCCAGCAACGTACCCCATGCTTTCCAACTGTCACCTAGCCCAAACCCTTCTGTTCCACTCTGTACCTGCCCAGTGATATCCCTATGCTGTAATGTGCCTTTTGCACGTTAAACCGCTGCTCATGGATTCCTCTTCCTCCCTGTCTTTACCGTTTGATCCTCAGACTGTGAGTCATCTCCATGCTGGTCTTAGCACATCTGAACTACTCCACCAAGATGGTCATTGGTAACCCCAATAATCCCTATCCATACAAACTTTCTGTACGAAGAGAACATGGCACCTTAAGCCATTTCCTAATTGCCTTATTCATGACTTTCTCAAATTTCTCCACCTCTGAAATAGCAACTTCATTCACAGTCAATAGCCTACTTACGCCATGTCATAACCAGTTCAAAAATGGACATACTAACTACAATGCAGAACATTAACCACAGAAAATGATAGAGGGAAGTATTGAATAATAATAATAAAAAAATCAGTTTCACACTAACGTCTGTCATAAAAAAGACATTTAATATCTGTATTACCCTTCACTACTTTAATGTAAGAAAACAAAGACAATTATTTATTCCTTTAATTGTCTAGAAAGAACTATAAGAGGCAATATTCACCCATAATGAATACAGCATTGCCACTGCACAGAAACAGTCATTCAATGGAAAGACTTTGCATGACTTGATGTTCCTTGTACTTATATTTTACTGGTACATTTTTCTGTCCATACAGAAAAGAAATAATACAAACTTTCAGACATGCTGTACTTCTCAATTCTGAATTACATTCTTTATTGAAATTTTATTTTAGTTACATAAACATCCCACAGAACACAGTAAAAAAACATTCAATTTGATGACAAATAAAGTAGGTGTTTGTAGTACTGAGGGTATATTCCTACACAGCTGGGTGCTCGTCCTCTTCCCCTTTTGCTTCCTGTGATGCCAGGTGTGTGCTTGCTTTCATAGGCCTGAAATTGCAATCGAAAGACAAATTTAACTGCCAATCCAAAGGAAACTATATCAGATAAGAATTATTTTCCTAAAAAAGAGAATATGTATTTATTCTTAATTGTGTAAAACAGGTCAGATAGCAGCTGACACTGAGATGAATCTGGTCCAGATCTGCACTACGACTAACTTAACTAAAAAAAGAGTATTTCAATCATACCAGCTTAACTAAAAGAGCATTTAAATCATACCAGCTTAACTAAAAGAGCATTTAAAATCATACCGGGTTAACTAAAAGAGCATTTACAATCCTACCAACTTAACTAAAAAAGAGCATTTAAAATCATAGCGTCTCAGTCACTTCACAGTAGAGTTTTTGGGGAAACACAGGGGTTGTCATATCAGAGAAGGACTGGATCAGTTCCAAAGTCAGTTGCTATATGGCTATGCAAATGTTTTTGGAGTAAAGAGGCTAGCTTGACAATATAGGGATTCGCCTGCAGCGTAGCGTTACACTATGAAAGGGTCACTTTTCTCTTCAGAATAAATGGCAAGCATGTCAAGGATGTTTTAGAACTCACTGCATCTCGCTGGCGGTTTTAGTCTTGGTCACTTTCATTTTTTGCTTCTTCATTTGGTGGGTGAGGAACCAGACCAAGAGGACGATGACACCACAGCATAACAGTGCTCCGATGATGGCCCCAGCGATGACTCCCCCGTGAACTTCTGTTAACATGAGGAATTTGGGAGGAATTACTTTCCAAATGTTACATTTTTGAAGTAAACTTAACTATATGCTTCATGCAATTTAAATTACATACAAAAACTAATACAAGAGTAGTCCAGGTTAATATTGCAAGCTTTTTGGTAAATGACAAATGTATATGAAATACAATCCAGTATTTAGTTATACAGTGGCCATGGAAAAATAATTTTTTTGAAGATATATCTTCACATATTATTTGTGTTTTGGCTGTGTGTATATATATCGGTTAGATGTGCCATTTTAAATATGGCCACACATTTGCTTTTGTCAGACATATGGTTTTCTGTGCTCATTTACCTTCACTCAGGTCGATCATGCAGGTAGATGAACCGACACCATTAGATGCCACACACTGGTACTCTCCAAACTGAACCTCGGTGATGTTCTGGATAACCATGGTCCCTGTCTTAATATCTGTTGAATAGATTATAGAAGAAGATACTGTTTCAAGCAATGATCTACAAAATTTGAGTTATCGTAATTGTCAAGTATTCTAGGATCATTAACAAATGCTAGCTTCATGCAGTAGACTGACAGAATAGAATAGACTTATAAAATAATATGATGTTATATCTATTATCATATTTAACAAACAGAGAGGCAGAGTATGGTGACCTTGAACACCAAGAGTTTTGCCATGCTCCAGATGTTTCCAGGTGTAGGTAGGAGCTGGATTTCCCTTTACACTATGGCAGGTGAGCGTGACGCGATGACCAGCTTCTACATCTCCATGCTGGCCACAGTAAGGATCTGAAGGCTTCACTGGATAGTTATGTTAGAAAAAAAGAAAACATTCAAACATTCAAAGACATTCATCATCTATCTAGACCCTGTTTCACATAGAGAGTTCCTCAGTTCACTGGATTACTGTGACATTTTAGGATGAGAGAAAAGTTTTTCTGTTCCAAGAATGTTGACAGTTTAGATTGACCTTGTATCACAGCAACAGTTCCCCAACGGTGAATATACATGCAAGCTAAGCAATGTTATGTCTTCTACTCATTTTCTATGGAGACATGCAGGAATGGTAGAGGAGAGCAAATCACAAGTCACAGCTGATTGTCTCTGTTGTTATCATTGAAGGTCGGTCTATCGTGTCCGGTCACCAGTTTTATAGCTGGACAAGCAAGGGGAGCTCGATGGAGCATGTACGAGATTGTGGTAGTACCTGGTGGGTTTCATATTTACTAGACAAACAGCCTGCTTGTGTCGCTGTTCAGCAGATTGGTTTACTTCGCTAAGTTGTGTCAGGCCATCCAGCACACCAGATAGATAATTAGTTTAGTCATTAGTATTTTAAAATGAATTACTTTTGCACTCTAGTGACTCTGACAAATACCCCTGAGTTTTGGAAACTGTGTATTAGATTAACCTACCTATGACTGATTTTAAGTACTACCTTGTTTACCAGCTAAATACATGTGGGCAGTAGTGGAGCATGAACAAGGAGGGAGGGGGGGCCATGATGTTTGCTTGCCATTGTGATCTTAGTCCTCCAGTTGCAGAGGAAGAATGGCAGGTGGATGACAGCAGGTTGTGTAAAGGTCACCTGGCCTGAAGTTGAACCTGACTTGGTCTTTTATCATGGCTATCAGGGTGTGTCTGATGATTTGAATCATATCAGAGCTGGTGGCAGCAGTACTGGAGAAAGAACACTTCCTGGGAGGTGTGGCGGGCAAGACATTTTTTTCACACAGAAATTAAGAGGGAAAATCAGTTGCCAGGGAGAGAAGTCCTAATCAGCATAGAACTCAAAGATTTTCAGTATATTTGGAACATAGCAATATGATTTGACATATTAATGCAGGACTGAAGGATGGCAGAGATACGCACAGCACCCTTGGGCATTGCTAATGGTTTTGGCCCCGTGATCTGTTGTGAAAGGTAATTACTTACAGTCCCTGATAGTGTAACTAAGGCTTATTAAAGCACATTTTTGATGATAATGAGTTCACAGAAGTGGTTACACCTCATGAGGGCAGTATTTGGAGATGAGGAATGTGTCCTGTTTGGACATTAGCTGTCACTATAGCGATGGAGATGACGAAGGTGGCTTATTGGTGGTCTACAGTTACAGGAAAGTACCTGCCTTCCACACAACAGCTTAGTTACCATTGGCCCATGTGCCCACACACGTAGATCACAAACATGTCAGCCTGCATGTATCAAAAAGCAGCAAACTAACAATATTTGCCCACGATGTTGACAGTTGGCTGTATTATAGCAGCACAATGTAATTTGCTAAAATGTTTAACACAAATTGTGTAAAGTAACAAGCAGTCATCTTTCAAGCAAATCTTTTTTTGATTTACCCAGAACATTGACGAGGACGGTCCTCTCATTTGTCCCCTCAATGTCAGGAATATTATCCACTTCACAGGTGTACATCCCTATGTCGCCGTGCTGCATGTTGGCTATGGATATTGAAGCATTCTTTGTATCTGCTGGGTTAGAGAGCATCTTCACCCTCTCTTTGAACTTTGAACCAATGACAGTTGTCCCACCTTGATAGTAGAAAACCTGAAGAATTAGATAAAGATATGAATTACAATATGATACAGTTAATATTATACAAAATAACTGGTCAGTATTATTCTGTTAATATTACACAGACCAACATAACAGGTCTCTACTTTTATATATGTATTATATTCAGGAATAAGCAACTTAATAAGGAATTTAATAAGCAACTGTAATAATTAATAACAAGTATTTAACCATTTACGTATATCTGTTCTTTAAAACCCCTTTTTTCTTAATATGGAATTTGAGCACGTTTCTTGATGACGCAATCACACTGAGATGTAGGACAATAGTAGGCTAGAATCGCTTAAAATAAACTCGGGTTCTGACCATGGAGAGCATACCCAGTGTGAAAAACAACTACTCCAGTTGGATATAGCATTTGTCACTGTGCATTTAGGTGACATTGGCTATGACTCACACTTACTATCCATTTTATTTCAAAACAGGATGCCAGGCCTATGTAACTAATGGCCAAGCAACGCATTCACAGTATCATCCCATACTGTCTACAATAGTATACAATGTACAATATATACAATGTATACAATAGTATTAGTTAAGCTTTTGTAATGGAGGTAGTAAGGGAGGTGCGTTAGTGATAAATAATAAAAGTTGATGATAAGAAAACATTACAATTGATGAGGTTGATGATTTTTTATTTATATATAGGGCATGTATAAATATAATCTATAAAATGCTGTTATGTTGCTATACTTCTGTCAGTAAACAGATTATTAAATTGTTGCTTATTTCCTTGTTGAGGGGACTTTTTGCGGAGATGACTCACTGCTCTCACAATGTTCCTAGGTGGCCCCAGTATTATGTAGAGCAAAATACATTTTCCCCACATGTAAAAGATTAAGCTTCACATTAGGCTGTAGATCTGTGTAACTGACCTGTTCAGGGTGACCAACTCCATTTTTTTCAACGAAGGTCCACTGGACAACAAGGTTTGTAGTTGGGGATGTGGTAGTAAATGTACAAGCAAGAAACACAGTCCCTCCGTCTGTAACATTGACTGATCGCGCTGGAATGCTCACAGTAATTGAATGAACAAAGCCTGAGAAGGGAAATGAATACATGAGTTGAGATCCCTTTTTACTAGACGAGTGAATGTATAGATTTAGATTGGACACATGTACACATATATGTTTCATAAATGATACGCTTTACTTGAACTCTCTTTAATCCGAACTGGTAGCACAACTTAAGTACACATTTGATGTAACTATTCAGCCATACAAAATAAAAACATTAAAACTCAATAGACACTACTGAAATTCTTTACACGATTTAATGACACTGATTGCACTCAGTATTAGCATTACTGTATTTACAAAGCAAAATAATGTATTCTTATGTGATCACAGTGCTTGCATGGAAAAGTGTTGTTTTGAAATATTGTCAGATACAGAACTCTAGGGTTCCCTCAGGAAAATTCACATGTAATTTTACATTGGTTTCTTTGAAGATGACTTTCAATCCACACAAAGAGAAGCCTGACTGTGTGTGTCCATCTGTTAGATGTTTCGTAATTATAATGTTTCCGTACTCACCTAATATGTTGCACAGGAGAATGAGTTTAGCCAAGTCTGGCATGTTCATAAAATATGTAATGATATAACCAATATAACCAATTGATTGTCCCCTCGCTACCAGAGTTTCAGCACACCTGACGCCTAGGTTTCAATACTCAGACCTTTTTTGTAATCTGTTGCTTATCACTAATGGACCTGAGGGAAAACACCCACTGAGAACACATCATGCCATTATTACAAGGCAGTAACTGGTACAGCTTGGAGTTTCTATTTGCACGGATTTGTTTGCTTAATATGAAGGTGTGAGTTCATAACCGTTGCTGTTCAAAATGTAGCTCTGTTTCTGTTTGAATGAAAACACCGAAAGTAAGGAACAACCAAGGAGAGAACAAGTTGACTGACTGAAACATAAATGTTCATGTTCAATCAGAACATTACATTATTAGAAATAATAAACTGGCAGGTATAAGATAGTAAACAAACTAACATGAGTTTGCTTGTTACAATAGGTTCTCTTCATTTCATGATGCATGAGACTGAGGCCCACTAGATGTTAATGTTGTACAAAATACATGTAGGCTTCTTTTAGCAATTTTGCTAGGTTGACTTGATCTATTTGAATGTTACTGAAAACTCATGCTGGACTTTTTAATGATGTTTTACTGTATCTCTTTAAAAAACAAAGAAGAAAGATTTCACAAAAGAACAGGCTCATTCTTTTGTAACCTGAAACTGTTGCTGGTTAGTTATCTTGGCGCCACTTTTGATACTGTTGATCAAAGCATATTATTTTACTGACCGGAAATCTGTTGGATTTTTTGAAAGAGTCATAGTTGTGAGTGTGTTGTGGTTATTGGCAACTCTGAATTGGATTACTGGATAAAATAGATTTGAAGGTTGACAAAGCAACAAATGCACAAATACCATTGTCTTAAACCTGTTCAGGAGAAGGTATGCAATATAAAATACTTTTTTGTTTTTAGCTCAACATAGGTCTATGTTTCATTACAGATTAAATTATTATTCACCCTCCTGGGAATTAAAAGTAAGTTGTTAATTTTACAGTGAATGAATGTCTTTAGTATAGTGAAAAATACAATCAATTATATAAAAGTGGTAATATAATCCTTTTAAAAGTTGTAGTTGAATATGTCTAACCTTACAGATGTAATTTATCACTGATAGTTGTACGCTGATAAAAGTTTACAGTGTCAATACATATGCCCTTTCCAAACAACACAGAAGTCCACCGACACACTAAAACCAAGGGATTTCTGAAATACATTGTACAAAAAAAAGACTGCAGAAAGATTATCTGCACAACATCACAGAGTGCATAAGGAGAATAACGATGATGGTCACAGTGAGCAAGGTTGGAAAAACATTATGTGAAATTTGTAATGGCCTCTTCTACCCATGTGCATTACCTGAGGTAAGTTCTGAAGTAAAAAAACAAACCCTGAAGACAAAGTCCAGTACAATCCAGGCCTGGAGCCAAGTTAATAGAATTCCTTTCGTCACATTGTGCAGTAGTTGTGCTTCAGTTATTTTGATACAGATGTATGAAATGGCTTTTTATAGTACTACATAGATCTGCATGGTACATTGAGTCAATTCGTACACATCTCTGAAATGTCACTCTGCTAGCAGCATCCTTGATATCACTGGAAGTGCCCATTAAACATTAATTGTGCTTTGAGTCAACATGTTTCCTCTTTTACAGCTTTAAACAGCAACTATGGAACTGGATTTTCTTTAACTGGTGCTCTTTCAGCGTGTACACTCTGGATAATGACATTGACAGGAATATATGTCACTAAAACACAATCAAGTGTGTTGTGTCGTTCAAATGTAGTGATCTATAAGTCTATACATAAATTAAGTGAAATCAAAATGATTGCAAAAAAAGTCCCTGGACACACTCCTCATGCTACAACCAGAATAATATTCACATAGATGAAAACATTGCACAAACTATTTGCCGCATGGGCCATTTTAAAAGCATTTCCAATACAGCTACAATGTTAATACAAATTCTTATTTCTTCAAACTGAATTGCAGCCATCAGGGAAATATTAGTAAATACCCTTGCCTTTCAATCTTCACATGTTGCCATCTGTTTTCCTGAAGTCCAGTGAACACATCAGGTGCCTTGGCCCTTTAAATGTGCCTTTGCTTGTAGCCTTTCAAACACTACTGCTCTGCATCACCGCTCGCCAAGGTTGCTTAGCAACTAGGTGGCACATAGATCCCCACGGAAATCCTCATCTTTTGCGCAAAGCATCTTGACTGATATATATATATATATAATGTTTGTGTGTCTGTCAAGATTCCTTGCCTTCATATATATGTAGGCTATGTAGGCTACGTATAACAAAAGCTGGATGGAGTGCTCTTTTTTTTTTGTATATTCGTACACATTCATACATCAACATTTAAAAACCTAACCTCTCATTCTATGCATTGCACATTATATTGTTACCCCCTCCTACCAGTGTGTTTTTACGTGTATGTGTGGCTCTGAGTGTTTGTGCGCACCCTTCTGTGTTGAGATAGCCTATGTGGTAGAAATACATGGAAATCCATGGGAACACTCTCACAGCATTCTAATGGGTTGCGAGGAAAATCGACTCTTGCAGACATCATTTCTCTTCATCCCCTCAGCGCGTGAAAGGTTCCAGTTTCACATAGCTTAGCGTTTATTTTTTTTTCCTTTGCCTCTTTTTTAGATAAATAGAAAAGAACACCTCTAGTTTCCTTAAAAAAAAATGACCATGCATTCTTTTAACGCACCAAACCCGTAGTTTAAAACTGTATATTTAGTCGTAATGTGGTCGTTTCTTTCATGTTGGTAAGTGAATCGGACGGTGTCACCATTTGAACACTGTCTTCTACTTTCAAGGAAGACCAAAGGAACATGCTAGGGTATTCAGTCGGGAGATCACGGCTGGAAGACGGTTGGGATTCCCGATATGCATCTTGGACATTTATTAGGTTGTTGTGAACCATACATCTTGGATTTTTGACGGTCTGACAACATTTTTCGTTTTTGTTAAGTTTTATTTCTGTCGTTTTCTTTTTTTTTCATTCTCTCTCAGAAATAAGTAAGATTTGCTGCTCGAACGTCTGGATGAGATATCGCAGCTGTATTTTTCTCCCCGGTGTACATGTTTCCTTTAGACAATTCGCTTCACCAAGGGAGACTTACAATCTACTCGATCAGCTGGAATAAAGGGGTTATGAACATTTCTGGTCATTACATTTTCAGTAAATTGACTTCTCAGTGACCGATGTCTACAGTCGACAATAGGTTCTAGATTGTACAGCAATCCCCACGCAGGAGCCGCGTTGGAGTTATGATTCTTATGGAGGTTTGGACTGGGAGATTACAACAGCCAACATAAGAGCGACACGGCTGGTTTCTTTGGTCTACTTTTCAGTTTTCGACGTGCGTTTATCTTTCACCTTCTGAAGATAATTACCAGCGTCGGTTTTAATCAAAATGTCTCATCTCCTGGTGTTGGTCCATGGGATCTGGGATTTGCATGGACATCCTTAGACTGGAAGAGGATTGCAACATCTGGGAACAACAACGATTTTAAACATACCTCTTTTGTAAATACATCCTGCATATATGTATCTATAGATACTGACAGATAGCAAATCTATCTATGTATATATATATCAGTCCCTTGCCCAGTGCCTCATTACAATTATTGATTTTTTCATCCCTCTACCCCCTATTTCCATTCTTTTTTTTCTTTTTCTACGTGTACCATACACGTTTGGATTACAGAAACTGAATAGAAAGATTTGTGGAAATGCTGGGTCTTCAAGAAGATAAATTATGTGGAATTATTTCTGCTCTGGCAGCTTTGTCCTTTGTCTGCTTCGCACAAAGGTAAGATACCATAATAGAAAGCATCATGCCATGGCAACAGATACCTAAAAGCTTGACACCGTGCATATACTTTTGGCACCCAGTCTAGGCGCAAGAAGGGGAAAAGAAAACATTTGCAAACGTGTCATCAGCATTACCGAAAGATATCCTTTCTCAAACACCCAGTTACATGTGTCCATGGGATAGCGGTGTGTGAGTGTATGTGTGTGTCTGTGTGTGTGTGTGTGTCTCTCTCTCTCTCTGTGTGTGTGTGTGTGTGTGTCTCTGTGTGTGTGTGCGTGCGTGCGTGCGTGCCCGCTTATGTGTGTATGTATGTCAGTGTGTATGTGTGTGTATGTGGTTGGAGGGATGTGCACGCGCTAACGATAGTGAAATATACGCACGTACATCGGTATAGGCAACGTATTTATGATATCCTCAAAGGTTAAAGTTAGCCTATGTATGCTTCCTATCAGAATGTTGAACCTCAAACGCTTTCAAGAACCTCATTGTTTCACCATATCTGATTACTAGGAAATGTCTCACATAATAGTATTTGCCCATAAAATGTTGGCTAAAATGTCTCATCGTTTTCTGTCAGCTTTCTGACATAGGCCTCTCTCTCTCTCTGTCTCTCTGTCTCTCTCTAGGCCAGTGTGTGTGTGTGTGTGTAGACACAAGACATTTAGGCCTATGTCTACAAATGCCACACACGTTGCCGTGTGGGATGCCCACCCGCTAACGTGTGGGGGGGGTGAATAGTCATACATGTGCAGCCTTCGTAATGTCGATATCTAACCTGTTAGAGATTCATTAGTGCTAAATTGATTAAAAAAATAGACTTCACTAAATTACAGGGTACGCGCGTTTGCTCGCACACTGGCGCTCGCGCGCGCGCACACACGTGGAGAATTATTCGTCATTATTATTAGGCGGCCGTCTAAACCTGTTTTTTCCCGCTGCCAATTCTTAAGATAAACTGAGTATGCTTATGAATCATAAGATAAACTTTGTCACGACATATGCAGTTGTACTGACATTTTTCATGATGGTCAGTGATGGAGCACAAAAAATAATGTGTCTTCCATTTTGACTTATAAGTGAAGACTTCTGGAACCGGATTTGGACGCTTGTGATACTGCGTTAATCTGGTAGATTTAAATCAGTTTATATAGTTATGAATGGCCGAAATGGCAATGAACAACTAGTTGACAATTATCGCAACTGAAATCACAACGGGGTGGTTAAGACCCCTGTGCGATATCCAGCGAACCATTAAGGATGTTTGTCGTCCTAATGAACAGACTTATACATTCAGTAATGAAAAATGCGTAGCGTGCGCACGCCATTGCGAATTGTTGAACTGATTTTAGAAGGCAGGGGCTGATATTGAAATCATTTTCTTCAGTGTTCTCATTGGTCACTGCTATCTGCAGTAGGATCAACGAAATATCCTTATTTTCCTACCTAATACACCATGCATAGCCTACTGAAACAGGCGTTGCAGACTGAGCTGATTTTTTTGTGTTATACGCAAAAGATGTTTTATGTGACAAGCTGGAAATCTATAGGCTCAAATGCATGTACTCTCAAATGGGCGTGCTCTGAGTTCCATACTGCCCTCCTCAGAGGTGTTTTAAAACTGAAATATTGTTAACTTGGTGTCGCACTCAAACAGGTCTCCCCCTGCGCCTACCAGTACCTCTACTGAAAAGTCTGGAATATCTGTGGCAAAGAAGACAGTGGACAAATTGCTGAAAGGATATGACATCCGCCTAAGACCAGACTTTGGAGGTAGGTCACCCAGTCAACATACATTGGTTGTTTTTATGTTTTTTTTTTTACTGTGTCTGAATGAGTTTATTTGGATCAGAAACATGTTTTATCATTTGGACATTACTGACTAAAGCTAAAACACCACTGATTTGCTGATTTTTGGCCACTGGGAATTTAGGAAATCTGTGCTTGAAGCTGAACTGCAGAGTACTCAATTTTGCTGATACACTTAGCTGTGGGGATATTAGCATTGTATGTTATTTGTGAAATTCAGATGAAATGAACATATTAGTACTGTGTTTAACAGTTGTTATTCATTAGAGCTACAACTACACATATAACTGGAGAGGGCACATCTTACACCCCTTTGGTTCGGCTGCCCCAGTGTTCATGACTTATACACTATTGTCATTTTATATATCTACAGGTGGTCCACTTTACAAATGAGTGTATCAGAACAGGATCAAATTAGATAAAAGTAATTTAAATTAAATACAATTATTATAACTGGGAACATTTTCGCTAGAGCTACCATTTGGAAAAGTGCCTCCTTTAAACAACAATACAGATGATGTTTGAGATAAGCCCTAATGTCTTTCCTGCGTAAAAAGAGCTATCAAGCCAATAGCAGTACAATGTCATGACTTTCTTGTATCCTGTAGTTTCAAAATATTATTTTATGAGGCTGCAGTAAGTCTTGTGAACTATGATGTTTTGTTTACAGTTTATACAGATTAATCACAGTTATTTTCTGGGTGCAAAAGGAACCATGTGAGTGTAGCAATGTGAGAACAGTGGTGGACTATAGTTCTCTTCCAGCCTCCCCACCTGTAGCTATCTGTACCAAGCATATACTTCCAACCACATATACAGTGTCTTGCCAAAGTACCCCCCGAAAGTTTACAAAAGATACTTACACCTATTTTCTAAATAATTATTGTCATTGTGAAAAAAAAAATGCACTGCTTGAATAAGTTTCCAACCCATATACATTTATACTTATCGCCCCTTTTTTTTTAATAATAACAGCCTTAAGTCATTTTCAGTGAGTCAGTACCTGGTTCGCAGATTGATCTGCAGTGTTTTTACCCATTCCTTTTGGTAGAATTAATATAGATCATCTAGGTTGGTGGGATGCTGCTTCTGGACTGTAGTACTACAGATTCTTAGTAGGATTTTGACCAGGGCTTTGACTGGGCATTTTCCATGGTGCTTTGCCCTTGCGCCTTGATTAATGGTCCTGCTGGTGGGAAAACCCTCTTCCCAGCCTTAGCTTTACAACAGGCTGCAACAGGTTCTCTTGTGATATTGTGTAGAACTTTTCCCATTCATTCTCCTTCTGTTCTAAAAAGTTTCCCAGTCCCTACTGATGAGAAGTGTCCCCACATCATGGTGTTACTGCTGCCGTTTTTCACTATAGGGATGGTGTTTTATGAGGCATGGACAGTGTTAGATTTACGCCATATGTAGCGCTTTGAGAATTGGCCAAGGAGCTCTGTATTGCCCTCATCTGACCATAGAAACCTTTGAAGATTGGCCAAAGAGCTCTGTATTGCTCTCATCTGACCATAGAAACCTTTGAAGATTGGCCAAAGAGCTCTGTATTGCTCTCATCTGACCATAGAAACCTTTCCCTACATTTTTAAGCAACCCCCAAACATGATTTAATGTGGATCTTCATGAACAATGGCATCTTCTTGCCACCCTCCCAATAGAGGCCAGTTCTATGGAGTGCTCTTAAGATTGTGGACTTCTACACCTGCACTCGACCTCCAGCCACTAAACTTTGCAGATGTGTTGGGGTGATGGCTGGACTCTGGTGTCCTCCATCACCAGTTGATATGTGCCTCAGATGTGTTAGGGTGATGGATGGACTCTGGTGACCTCCATCACCAGTTGATGTGTACCTCAGATGTGTTGGGGTGATGGATGGACTCTGGTGACCTCCATCACCAGTTGATGTGTACCTCAGATGTGTTGGGGTGATGGATGGACTCTGGTGACCTCCATCACCAGTTGATGTGTACCTCAGATGCTCAGTTTTGGGAGACAGCCTTTTTTTACTAAGCATCTGGCTGGGGTGATGCCACTTCTGCTTTCTTCTTTTGGATCCAATGGTACTCAAATGGACATCTAAATACTTGGATATTTTTCTTTGTGTCTTTTACCCACTTAAGCCTTCAAATCACCTTGTCTCTTTAGTCTTCATTTTCTCTATTTTTTCACAGTCTGGCCAATGACCAGTGATTTTTTCATATTTAAATATATAGATCTCTGCTTTACCCACTCTCAAGGAAAGTACCAAATTGTGATCAGTTATAGTCAAATAAGCATCTCTGTATCATCTGTTCTAATTTGGAACTCAAAGGCACAGAAGTTTGCCAAGTTAAGCACGGTTTTTAAGTTTTTAATGAATTATTTTTTAATGTTTGGAGATAAATAACTTTTTTTGTTGTTGGAAATATACTACAGCAGTAATGTTTTCAACTAAAAAATGTATGGGGAAATATGTGTAGGTATCTTTTGTAATTGAGAAAATGGGGATGACTCTCAGGGGGGGTCAATGCTTTTCCGAGGCACTGTACATACAGTTCAAACAGACAATAAGAAAAACATGGGATGGGATTTAGATTTTCAGTTTCAATTTGGTCTGTGTCAGCTACATACACCAATCGAATGTGGATCTATTTTTGGAATGTGGATCTACCTACCTGGCTTGGTAAAAGATGGGACCCGGTGATATTTTAGTTAACCTTTCCTGTTGCTATGATACAAGAGGTTCATGGGTCACTGGGAATTAGAGAGAGAGGAAAGATCTTTTTTACATTTTTTTGTCTTTTTTTTTCGTCTTTTTTTTGTCAAGTAGAACATAATTTAAAGTAGGTTTACAGGTACATTTAATAACATTTATATATCTCGTCCATGAGAACTGAGAAAATGTAAGGTTATTTGTTAGAATAATACACATAAGTATTGTTCTTATGAAGCATAGGGACCAAAGTGACCAAACTGTAGTTTCATAGAGCCACAAACAAAAAATGCTTTCACAGCATGACATCGCCAACATTATCACCAAAAAACAGGCAACATGCTATCAAGCCATTTCTCAGTACTGACTGTGCTGTTGGTGGTATTTGGAAGGATTTGCATGCTTTTGCAGGTTTTTGACCGAAATTTCTTACGGACCATTCGTTTCTAGACATGGAAATCCAACCACATCTGTATTAAACCAGCTGAGGTTTTCTTTAACCAGGATGTGGTCAAACAACATTTTTGCTGGTTACATTTTTAAAACATGTAACTAACAACAGTCTTCCTGTAGATGGCCGTTCATCCACACCGAGCAATCTGGAATGAAGGGCCTTGGTCAGACAGGTGACCAAGAACCAAATGATTACTATGAATGAGATCCAAAGTTCCCTCGTGGAGATGGGAGGACCTTACAGAAGGACCACCATCAGTGTAGCACTCCACCAATCCAGCCTTTCTGGTCGAGTGGCTAGACAGAAGCTATTCCTCACTAAAAGGCACATGACAGCCCACTGGGAGTTTGCCTAAAAGCACCTAAACGACTCTCAGACCACGAGAAGCAAAACCCTCAGGTCTGATGAAACGAAGATTGATCTATTTGGCCACAATTCCCAATGGCGTGTGTGGAGAAAACCAGGCACTGAGTATCACCTCATTAATACCCTCCCTACAGTCAAACAGGGTGGTGGAAGCATCATGATATGGGGATGTTTTTCTGTGAAAGAAACAGGGAGACTTCTCAGGATAGAGGGAGAGAGGGAAGCAGAAAAATATAAAGCAATTCTGAGTGAAAACCTTTCCCAGAGGGCCCAGGCTGGGGTGAAGGTTGACATTTCAACAAGACAATAACCCGAAGCATACCACCAAAAAAACACAGGAGTGGCTTCAGGAAAACTCTTTGAAAATCCTGGAGTGGCCCATTCATAGTGTGGACCTGAACCCAGTACAGTGAATTTAATCTATTTTAGGTCTGAAACATAACAAAATGTGGAAAACGTGAACTTGCACTGTATATATATTTATACTACAGACAGTATATTAGTCTACAATGTGGCTTCATGCCAGACATTGTCAAAAGAACATTCCAGACTCCAGAAGTCAAGCACTTGTCGTTAGCAAATGTTTCCTAGCCTATATAGGAACAGCAGTGGTGGAAAGTAGCTAAGAGTATTTACTCAAGTACTGTACTTAAGTACAATTTTAAGGTACTTCTACTTGAGTATTTCCATTTTATGCTACTTTATACTTCTACTCCACTACATTTCAGAGGAAAATGTTTTACTTTCTATTCAGCTACATTTATTTGACAGCTGTAGTTACTAGTTACATTTAAGCTAAAGATTTTACACAATGGATAACATAACACGCTTTGAAAACACAACACATCGTTAAAGGTTTAACCAGTGGTTTCCAACCTTTTCGGCTTCTGATGTTTTACAAAAAGCAGTGTGATCATCGCACGGCCCCTCAGATTCATGTGATGTCCCTGTATATAAAACTGAATGTAAAGTATTTCAAACAAGCTCCACCTCCAGCAGCTACAAAAGTAACATGCTGCATACACACTGATACTTCAGTATTCATACTATAATGATGTCATATAATATATCAGTCAGAGAGACCACACCAGTACTTTTACTTAAGTAGGATTTTCATGCAGGACTGAAAAGGATCTGAATACTTCCTTCTACCACTGAGGAATAGGACTTTTTTTTTTAACAATCTCTTAAATCTATGTTATGATTTATATAATGAATTAGATAATGGATTTTGCTTCCTTGCCAGCAATGGACTGCAAATCATTAATGTTGTAGATGGGAATAGTGTGGATATGGTGTATATTGAGCTATCTATGCAGTTTATGTATGTGACTATACTATGCATCTTGTTAATGGAGCAGAGGCATTGTATAGTTTGATGACTGACATTATGCGTTGGTATATATATCCAGGAGTTAAGCAGGGTATGTGGACCCAGAGTAAGCAGTTGAATTAATGCCGTCACATCCAGCCAGGACAGTAGGCAGGCAAAGTGAGCAACTGGGTTGCAAGTAAGACAACAGGGAGAGCTGCAAGACAGAAAAAACAGATGAAGCAAACACAGATGAGAGAGACAGGAGGCTAGCCTAGATACAGCTCAAGAGGAGATGAGAGGAGACCAGTCCCAGAGAGGACACTTTAACATGGCTACCAGTGGAAGGGTGAGCTCTGCACACAATGGAAGAATTGTCTTTTTGTTTATTCTTTATTTTTGTTTTATTAATATGTTTTAAATGAGGTGGAGCTGCTGGGCAGTATATACATTAAAGTCTTGTTTTCAAAAAAGCTGTGCACTGATTTAACATTTCTTAAATGGATCATATAATGGTGGAATAATGGGAGAATGGTTCATGAGGGTTGTCATGCTCTCATCTTTGAGACTTCCTATGTTGTAGTTGGAACTAGTTTTGAAGGTTAAGATATTAAATTAATTAAATATTTGGTTCCTCATATTGTATGACATTTTGGCTTCACTTTGTATCAGGGCTTCAAACCAGATTTTTTCCCCAAAGGTCAATGCAGAGCTCTTCCATGCCCACAGCATAGCATTCCTAAACTGGTTAGAGCAAAATTAATGACTACTGTTATTTTTGATCACTACACCTTGCAACATGTGCTGAAAATATATAAAGAATCATGACTATAAGAAAGCTGCAGTGTGGTACCAGCAAAGTTGAACATGAGTAAGCAGTGTTGTGACACGAGCTACACCACATTCCAGAAAAGTAGTAAAATCCTGTACTGGGGATTATCTGGCCTAAATGAATGGCAGTGTTCTGTGTTATCAGCTAGACCTTGACCAAGTGTCTTGTTAGTTATTTGATAATCATTGCATTTTAGGTAGATTAGCAACTAGGCCTAGATAGGCAATGAGTGAAGTGAAATAAATAGGTACCTTGTTATCATTCTGGCATAATCTAACATTAATTAACATTTAAGACAAGTTTGATGTTGAGGAAACACTCAGTTTATCTCTGTCTATCTTTGCAAGGATGCTTCTTCATCATACAGGCCAGGCGCCAAGAGCAAACACTTAAATACATAGTCATAGAGAACTTTCCCCCTTACAATATTTGAAGCTTGTTATCTGACCCAGTCTCTTTTCCCACTGCATAAACAGCATTCAAACATGGTTCTGAAAAAACACTCTTATTTCCTACACTTACAATAACACTGAGCCTGTCAGTGGCGAAAACAAGCAGTTTACTTTGACGTAGATGATGGCCCCATAAGATTACACTGTATTGCAGGTTACACCATTCTAACTCAATGTAGTCCTGATTTTGATCATTTTTGTCCCTAGTAAAAATGTGGACCCCAAAAGATGGGAAATTACAGCCCAAGTAAAAAAAATACTGGAGTTCTCCTTTAATCTGCTTGCATCACCAGCTACAGAAGATGTTACCCTGGTGGCAAGAAAAGTCTAAATGGGCCCACAGGCCCCCAGGTCTTTTTAGCTTAATGACCCTGACGCTATTATTTTGTTGATTTTAGCAGTCATCTCAGTGGTTAGAATTATTCTTAAATTCCATTAATTTGCGTCTTTTAGACTTACGTTCTGAGTGTTCTGATTCCCTAAATTGTAAATTTGTCACTCAGGTTTAAACTGGCTTCCCACCTACTGTGAAATACATGTATTAGCCTACTTGATTTTGAAACAGTAGTCTTGTGTTGCTGTTATTTAACCATACAGAGGCAAATCAATTTTATTTAACCTATCACCAGACCCATTTTAAATAGTGACCTGGCAATCATGACAAACACATGGAAAAGGTATGGTAGGGAATTGTTATTTTTTCCTAATATGAGAAAGAAATGCTTTGTAATATATACAACAATATTTATAACACATATTAATTGAATCCATCTTGTAGAATTGTAAATTAGCTGGCTGAAATGGAAGATTGAGCTAATTAGTGGTGAAAGGCTATCGCAAACTAACCTTGCTGGCTTGAAATAACTCTTGCAAAAATGGGATACGAAGATAAACAATAATCCCAAACTAGAAAATAATTACAATATGTACACAAATAAATGTATCGTTTTTGTTGACACACTCGCTCCCTCGCTGACAGTCTGTGCTTTGTGGAGCTCATGCAAGCCTCTATATCGCTAGTTATTTGATACAGATACATAAATGCCAGTTTTGGATGTTAAACATTCTGCTTCTGATGGATTTCAACCAGGTCAAAACTTGGGATTTTGTTCTGTGAATGTACATTTGTGTTTCAACATGGTGGCCCTCTTACCACATTTGTTTTACCTTTGGTGGTACCCAGTTGTCTTATATGGGGTCGATGTGCTTATTTGGTCTCTGACTTTTAAATCTCATTTAACTCTAGTTAACTTAATTTAAGTTAATCTAGATTCAAAGTCCAGCCCCTCCTCCTAAAATATGGTCATCAATGTGTGAATAGTGTCCCGACATATTACTAGACCTAAGGACCTCCTTTGATTCTATTGGTAATACAATTTTTGGGGCTTTTTTTGGCTCAGATTATAGCTGGTTTTACTCATTTGTTCTTGAAACCTTTTTAATCGTAGACAACTTTAAATCTGACCTGGACAAGATCTCAAATGGGGTCCCACATGGTTCAGTCATCAGTCCCCTGCACTTTAGTCTACATCATCATTATATGAAACACTTTGTGTTCTGTGTTCTTTTCTTTTACTCAACTTCTCTTGTTCTTTCCTTGTCTTACCACAGGACCTCCAGTTGTTGTTGGAATGAGCATCAATATTGCCAGTATTGACTCAATCTCAGAAGTCAACATGGTGAGTATAAGAGCACTTTGATGAAAGGTCCTGTGTTGTTGCAATAAAGATTTCAGAAATATAAACATTAATTCATTTTCAGTAAGTCTATTGTGTTCTTGTTGGTCATGTTGCATAGAAATTTTCCTCTGAGCTGCATTTCATCATAAAATAACGTTCAATGGTTGCCTTATAAGATACGTTTTAAAGACTATCTAGCTAGATTGCCAAGCATTTAATGTTATGAAGTATGGGGGTCCTAAATTCATAGTTCAACAAGCACCGTGAACAACCTTTACGCTGCAGTAACCGCAATGTATATTACACAAATATTAAACTGTTAAAGTCACTGTGACATTATTGAATATTTTGTGAAATTTTTTTGACTGACAAAAGCCAAGCTCAGTCCAAACTGCCACACTGCCAATGAGTGAATCATATGCAGGTTGAATGATAAAGAAATGACAGGAGCACATAAACGTGACAGGGTAACAGGGTAAACACTCCATGGCAACAACACAAAAGGTTGTGTACTTACTTATTCCTTTATTGACCTTTATAGGAATTATCCAACATAATAAATAACAAATGACCTTAGTATGAAAAAGCTAATACATTAGTAAATATGTACAATTAATAAAGATTCTATCTGCCTCTCTTTATCAATTTCCATGACTTAAATGAAGATCTGAATACATTTTATGTATCATATGTATGCAGATTTTCACAAATGTTTCAGCACCACAGTATGTGTATATATATATTTTCAAAGATCATAAATTGGAATTGGTTGATTTAGTTTCTTCACCTTCACATTCTGATAGATTCCCTTAAATTCTGAAAATTAGCAAGGGTCCTGGCATAGTTTCATGGAAGTAGGCTGACTTAAAATTATGTTGTTCTAGCACCAGAGGCGTGATTCCGATAACAAGAAAAAATGATTCATGTATAGGCTTAAAACACTGATAGAATATTTATGTGAACTTAAACACATCCACGCTTGCAGTGTACCATCAAACCATGGAAAAGAAACCAAATTAGTTATTTGTTTTGTGTATTTTAGCTTAGCTATGGTACCCTTAAATAGCTATGTGTCACGGCTGACAAGGCTATTGACCTTTGGACAAATTTAAACATCCCCACAGATGTAGATCATCAAAACTATTTACACTATTTGTAATCTTGAGTTTTTTTCGTCAAAAGGTCATTAGTGATGTACTTTTTAAATAATTTGTGACCTCTTCTGCTCCCCCTCAGGATTACACCATCACAATGTATTTTCAACAAAGTTGGCGAGATAAGCGACTTGCCTATACAGAGATGGAACTTAACTTGACTTTGGATAACCGTGTGGCAGACCAACTTTGGCTCCCGGACACCTATTTCCTCAATGACAAGAAGTCCTTTCTACATGGGGTGACAGTAAAGAATCGTATGATACGTCTCCATCCAGATGGTACCGTCTTGTATGGCCTAAGGTAAGATATCACATAAGTATTAATTCAGCTGATATATAAAGTCTTCTTTGAATTCAGACATATTCTGACTTCACACTTTTCTGTAGCTTCATTTAATGCCTTCTAATCATCTGCCGTTTCATTTGCTGTTACGATACTCTCCCATATCGATAAGCGGCCCCTAGTTGCTCCTAGTGTTTTGGGGTATAATTCATGGACAGCTGTGCAAGTGCAGTAAGTGACAATGTGAATGATTGGAACCTACTATGTCATCTTAATGGCTAGTTCAAAATCCACAAATTTGGGTTTACGAAAGCATCTGTGACATTCCACAGATCTCAGAATGGGCATCAGTTAATGTAACCAGAACCATGAACACCTAGCTACAACATGTATGTTGGGAGATGCTAATAGACAAAAAACCCTAAAAAACACAAAAGTTTGATTCCCCTGATTCTAAGTGAAGCAAACCTAAGTGGCTCGTTAGCCAACGTAGCTAGACAGCAACCAAAGCCAACAAGATTTATGGACTGATTTCCAAAGTGTTGTCTTGCAAGTTTGCAAACATTACCCAGATAACTAGCAGCCGTGTGGTCAATTCCTTCCAAAGTAAAGTACAAGACATAGCATAATATTTTCAGAGTTAGCACCGGAGTAAAGTAACACCATGAAAAGTTACAAAACATGCATAACATAACATAGCGTATACATAACATGCACTCAATATTTACACTAATTATTTGCGAAAATAATCATAGTGGGCATAGTGATCTGACCATGGCTACTTAATAGTCAAGGGGACAAATTCAACTTGAATTACACTTGACCCAGACTGATTTCCCATGCCTGATGATGCAGGTTTGAGTGTGGTGTAGGACTGAGTTTCTCACAATGCAAGCTAGGCTTAGATCATTTGGAGTATGGGGTGCCAGGTGTAACAGACCTTTTTTGTAGACAGAATGCCTTCTGTACTACAAAACGCGCAAATCTATTACGAAATCATGTACTGTAATGCATTTTGTCCCTGGAAAAAAACACAAGCATGTTAGCATTGAACAGCTCCCAGCTAGCTCAAGCCCTACCTCTCTGAGCAAACCTTCAATGTGTGTCTTGGCAGGGTGCTGTCTTTCCACTGGGGTACTGCAAGGCCTCATCCTTGGTCCTTTTCCTCTTCTCTATGTGCCACCTCCTTGGGCTCTATGACTCACTTGCATGGCTTGTCCTACCACAGCCATGATGATAGTACAATGTTTTCTGTCCTTCCCACCTGAGGTCTCAACAAGCAACTTGTCTTACAGAAATATCCACATGGATGAGTCAATGGTATTTTCAACTGAATCTTTCCTAGACTGAAGTGCTGGTCTTCTTGGCCAGTTCATCCATAAAATACAACATCAGTGTTAATTTGGGGTCTTTACTGATTGCCCAACAAAATTAGCGAGAAATCTGGGGCCATCGTGGATGACCAGCTACGATCTCTCATGCAAGCACTCATCTCTTATCTAGAATGGTGCAATAGGGTTGCCAAAAGGTGCGATTGAATCACTTCTGTTGAGCGAAAATGTAGCACCATTGAACGTTGTGTTAATGTAAATGTTTGGTATTTGCCAGCTGCATAAAATGCACTAGGCAGGTACAGTGACCAGAGACATTGCAGCTCCACAGATATATCATTTAAAAAGCCTTAACCTGATACAGTATCTACATCTACTGGATCTACTGTCCTGCATCTTATGCGCTAACTGTTTTATAAACATCAACTTTCTTCTGGATTTACTGGAGTTGATTCATATTTTGTAGTGTTTTCCTTCCGCATATTGAATTTGTTAGATGGTTTCCTTGCCGTACAGCCTGAGGTTTTTCACCTTCATATTCCAATCCATCAGTCATATAATGTGTCCCCTCATTTTTCACTTTGTAGGCAGCCCTAACAGTTTAAAATGTAACTGAACGTTTAATGGTATTTTCAAAGCACGTGTTCACACAGCCTTAGTGCCCCATCTCAGAACTAAAATGTTTGCATTCAAACACATGTAGACAACTTAACACAGGGTGAAAGAGTTTCTTCACATCACCTTAAAGGATTTCAGACACATTGGCACAAGCAAATTCAGGGACACTTTCAATTATGCCTGGCTGCTACTCCTGACAGGCTTGCTGGCAGCAATGTCTCAAGTCACAAGTGATCAAACTTGGCTTGTTACATCTATGGCCCTTTTAATGATGGCTATGTGGTTACTGGCTGTCTGCCATTATTCAAAACAGGTTTATGTTATAATAACCTGCTCGGGGGCACTCTCCCAAGCCCCTTGGCAGCGCCAAGAATTGCTCTTAGGGAATGCTTATGGCTGCACCCCACATGTGGAGAGACGTGATAGTCACAGACGCCAGCTAACTTGGTTGGAATGGTGTCTGATGCACCATGGACCATGGCTGGAGT
Organism: Clupea harengus; assembly: GCF_900700415.2. Classification (NCBI taxonomy): domain Eukaryota; kingdom Metazoa; phylum Chordata; class Actinopteri; order Clupeiformes; family Clupeidae; genus Clupea; species Clupea harengus. The sequence goes on along the minus strand of NC_045170.1, from coordinate 24,012,748 downwards.
GGTGTCTGATGTACCATGCATCATGCTCTCTGAACAAATCAATAGTCTTGACTTGTGTGTAAAGCATCTCCCTCATCAGCATTTTCATGTGCAGGAACTGGACAGACATGTTGAAATTCCTGCTCGAGGATACAATCATGCATTTTTAAAAATCCTTATTTTATCTTCTACAAGGTGTCCATCAGCTGAAACCACCACTCAATTTGTTTCATTCCACAGTGGGATTTGAATATTGTACTTACTTAATTTATGCTTTCAAGTCACTGATTGAAGCAGATTTGAGTGGTCTGTCAATTCCAACTGCAGCTGACCTTGCAACTGCGTCAGCGAGAAAGAGATGAGTTATTTGGGTTTCACGGACAGCCAATACATTTAAGATAGACTAAAGCCACGGTTATCAGAGAGTAGCATGGGATGCATTTGTACATTTGTGTTTCTTAGCCCACACAGATAGATACTTCTACATTGACTGTAAACATTCCATAGCTAGCACTGATTGTTAAAAGACCATTTGGCATTAACACACAGTATGCCAGTGACATATGCACATGTGTTAATCTTTGGAAAACAAGTCAGGACATCCAGAGGGGACAGAGGGTGAGGACCAAACACCCAGTTAGGACACCAAAGATTAAATACAAGACTGGGCTTGAATGTCTATGTACAATTTTTGACGTTCTACTAGTTCACTGTTTCACCAATTTACTTATTTAACACTTAGAATCACTCACAGTTGTACTGTATTACTGATGATGAAGCCACGGTCTGAGCAAGGTTTTCATTTAGGCAGGGTAAGAGCTTCCTCACGCTTCAGTTGATTAGATTTACTTAGTCTCCGTATTTAGCCTAGTACAGTCATGTGCTGTTCTGTTTATGGCATGAGCTATTCTGCTGATTCAATGACTTTCGATGTAATTCGATTCAGTGCTCTTTAGCTACACCCCAAGCTAATCTGGAATCCAATGGAATGTTTCCAGACAAAAATGACGGTAGTGATTGTGAGCTAGCAGTGTTAATGAAGGGTTAATGAAGAATATGGCCAGCGCTACACTTTACAAAGCTAAAGGAACCATGCCATATTAAAAAAACTTGATGTTGGTGTCTCCCTTTTTCCATTCACTTTGCCTGCCCCTTCACCACATATCACAGTCTCAGTTATTGAACATCAAACTATATTTTCACAATTGTTATTAATGATATAGCATGTCTTTTTCTCTGTCTTTCCTGTTACCTCCAGAATAACAACCACTGCTGCTTGTATGATGGACCTGAGGAGATACCCTCTTGATGAACAGAACTGTACCTTGGAGATTGAAAGCTGTGAGTACCTTGCCTTCCAACTGACACATTTAGGGTGCTTTCACACCGGCAGCCTTTAGTCCGTTCGAATCGAACCGTAGACGTTCGGACATTATTTTCTATCTGCAGCCTTGCTTCATTCCCAAAGGGCATCATTTGTGCGATGTAATAAAGAGTGACCAGGGCCAAGAACAACCCGTGTAGCTGACCCTCCATTGTGAAACTTGGAAAGTGCCGTGTTAATCTATACACCAAAGTGAGCAATGAGGGAGCATTCTGCTCTTCATTTCCAAATGTTTGTCCATTTAGAAATAATGCAATGGTTAAAGACACAGGAGCTGTAACAGAGCGTTTCAAACACAGGGTGAATAGAGATGAGAAAAATGATGTGTGAGAAAAATAATGTGTTTTGGGAATATTGAAGCATGTGAATCTATTCTAGTAGACCCCCAAAATAAAATGATGAAAACTGAAAATGAGCACAATAGGTCTTCTTTAAATACGTTGGAAGCTAAATCAAGTTTAGGAGACAATTTTTTTTATTTCAATCCAGACAGAAATCCAGCACAAAGAATTTAGTTCTCATTTTCTGATTCTGGTAAGCATACAAGAAGAGCCATTTTGTATCAACTACTACACACAGATAAAAAGGCAGTTGCAGCATTCCTGTCTGCAAGTAACAAAAGCATAGAGAAGCTTTTCTGCAGCTCTGAGTCTGCAAAGGCTGGACAGTATGAGATTCCTGGTAGGTGTCTGAGACATATTTGACAGTGTTGGCAGTGTAATTAGCTTTCTTGTTGGTCAGCACTGCTCTGGCAGAATGGGAGAAGCTTGTTTCAGAGGTGCAATGACGTCCACTTGGGCCTTGCAGGGCCAGACAGTGATTCATCTTGGAAAGCATTATGCTGCTGTTGTCTGGCCCTACGTCTCTCTCGTAGATTGAACGTGAAGTTGTCCAAGTTCATCTTCTTGCTCCGTGCCAAACTCGTCTGAACTGGTCCCTGTGGGGTGGTGGATCTATCAATACAGTTCAGTCCCGTCTAAGCCGTTCTAATCACTCTGATCTGAAAAAACGTAATCCAAGAGCAGGTGGGGTCTTAGGCAGGCACTTTTACTGCTGATAAGCAGGAAGAGGTCTCTGGCACAAGTGGTCTGACATCCTTTTGAACCAGCAGCTAAGTACTGTACATCTCGTGTGTTGTCTGAGTCCATACATATATATCTGAATCTCTTTTTATCTTGCTAATTGAGTCTATATTCAAGTCATAGCCATATTCACATGAGCCTCTGCCTCTCCGTCATCAGTGACATTCCAAAGACATTCATATGTCTGTTGAATAAAAACACATTTGTTGAGTTCAGCTAATATTCATTTATTTTTTTAAGGAATCTATGTGTGCTTTCCAACACCCAAACCTCCAATATTGTTCTGCACATATAGTCTATGCTTTGAGAGTGTTTAAACAGCACATGGCTGTGTACCTATACTGTCCCCAGTGTATGCATGACTTCTTTACTGAGTGCCATTACATAAATCTTTAACATTTGATTATCTCGGCTGTGGCAGATGCTTTCTCTGAGTTCACTAGTACAATTGGATGTCTGGCGTAACCGTTCCTTGACATTAACTATTCTTGTGAGTTTCCTGCATGGATGGCCTAAGGTATTAAAAACAATGAGCTTCCACATCACTGTTTTCCCTTCCCCGTTCTCCCCATCTCCATCCAATCTGTAGTGACTCAGTGCGGGACACAGCCTTTGCAGTCCTGATAGCCATCTATTTAAATTCATTAGGTGCGTTTCGTCAATCATATCAGCGAAAAAGGCACACATAAAACATGACCTTTGTGGCCATGTGGTCATTCTTGATCATGGCTTTATTCGATTACATTTCCAAGGCTTCCAAGGACATATCATTTTAGAATACTGCAGGGCAATTGTGTAGCGATTGCTAACTGATGACACAGTATGAATTTGATACAACCTGCAAAAAAAGAGGACAACATTTCAAATAAGCAAGATTACAAATAGTTTTTAAGTTTTCATGAAAGTAATTTGTAAATTGGGGTATTTCTCTCTACACAGGCAAAGCATTAGGAAGAGTAACTGCAAATACATTCCTTTTTTACACAGACTTCCTGATTTTACAAGCCCGAAAGTGATTTGGGGAATATAGGTGTGGTCTTTTAAATTGACTAAGACATTTATTCACTATGAGGGGGTGGATTAACTCCTGATTTCATAATAAAATGCATCTAAGGTTGATGGAAACCAGTTTATTTGTATCAGTATGAGGTTTGTGATCATTTTATTACGTATTCCATTAAAGTGGCCCTAGACAACCTCATGTTTTGAACCTACAGCTGTTTAGAATTCCTGCCATGATGCCATAGTGTCCATTTTGAATTCACATGACACAGCTGATGGAAACGTGTACAGACTCGCCTTTCCTATAAATGTGCTATAGATATGTGAATTTATTTATTATTAGTTTATTTATTACTAATCCAGTATTTACAGAAATACTACTAAACACTGTCTTTACTACGCTAATGAGAAATCTGTATTTTTTTACTTTGCAGATGGATACACTACAGATGATATTGTGTTCTTCTGGCAAGGGGGGGACACCGCCGTCACAGGGGTGGATAAGTTGGAGCTCCCGCAGTTTTCCATCATGGAACTACGGCTGGTATCCAGAGAGGTGAAGTTCACCACTGGTAAGTCTGGTCTTGTTTCATGAATCAATAAGACAAGCTGCCCATAGATCTGGGGTGAATGGTCACAATAGGTTGATTGACCCCGCTTAGTATTAAGAATCCTAATCATTTAGTACAATGTATTTCTTACAGAGGGTCATACCATTGTGAGATGTGCAATGAAGCCTTGTTCACCATATCCGTGCATGTTTTAATAAGCTAATCATAATACTATAGTGCCTATTTCAGTTTTAACCATCAAGTAATGGTCACACTCTTTATTTAGAGAACCTCTTAGACAGATCATGGTCGCATTTAATACGATTTTGTGCAGTGTGTTCAAGTAAGGCCTAAACAGCCTTTGTGTGGTTTGAGTGGCTATATGTTTTTCTAAATGAATTATTTAAAGGTTTGAACTGTGCAATAAGTCCACAGCTTAGTGCATAATGTCTGTGCCCATTGGCCAACTTTGAGAGAATAGAGCTGGACGTTCTAATGTTAAAGTTGTCATAATCTCCTGTAATTAGTTGTACGTTGATGACTAATAGGGCTATTTGAAGAACGTAACCTTTGTGGGGATGTTGCTCTGACATGTCATGTCATGTCTGAATGATGTCATGAAAATCACAATTTAAGGTTTTAAAGGGAATGTGTATGTAGTGTAGTAGTTATCGTTTGGTCATGCCTGACATCCCATCTTGAGCCCATTAATTCGGTCTTTTGAGCCTCACCCTTGTTTTTTTTATGCTTTCAAGATCACCATAGTACACTGATGTACTACCACTGCTGTCGCATTCAGTAAACACAATTCAGGATGTTTTCATAAGGAGTTCCAGTTTGCTGGTGCACATTCAGTATGTTTGGCAGCCTACAGCTATATTGAGAAACTGTGAACGCCTACTATACATTATACAAAAGATGAACAACTCCATAGAGGTCAATGGATCAGAGCAGGCTACTACATATGCCTCCAGAGCTTCAAGAGAAGCAGAGCTGAATCACTCAGTGTCTGGCATCGGTCTGGGTGTTGAAAAGATGGAGGCACCATCTGCAGGGACCTGCCTTTACAGTCTTTATACTGACCACACAGCACTGTCCTGGATGTTCAATGCTCCTAAAATCATGTTACGTCTGTCCCGTGGGACATTAAGACTCAAGTGTTCAACTCTAGACTTACAGAAAGGGGTGTCTCAACAAACTGGCCTGACGCTCTCAGATGGAGGATGAGGCTCTGTTCAAATGCGGGGAACTGGCTGCAGCAATTCAATGCAAATCAATTACATTACATCTATGTAGTGCCAAATCAATACAATTGTCTCAAGGCAATTTACAGAGCCCAGGGCCTGACCCCCCGGGAGCAAGCACAAAGGCGACAGAGGCAAAGAAAAGCTCAGCATAGAACCTCGGCTCGTAAGGGGGTGGGGTACTGGGAGCCGGCCAGGTATAGAGGTAGAGATAGAAAGGATACATACAAAATTATAGTGGATACTGTAAGAAATGAATTCACAATGCACAGACAGAGTAGCTTTCAAAATCAAACAAGATATACTGTACCACCGTTCACTGTCTGAAGAACATGGTATTCAGTACCAAGTAGTGGTACCTGAGAGACTGCTACCCACAGTGCTGACATACTTCCATGATAGCTCCCTAGGTGCACACTTGGGAAGACTAAAGACTGTGCTGATCTCGCTTGGATCTGCTCCAAAATGGAACAGGTTCTTCCTTGGTCTATGCTCCACTGCTCCACCGAGTGTTGTGAAAATTGGCCAAGTAGTATTTGCGTAATTCAGCTTATAGATAAACAAACAAACAAACCAACAAATGGGAACGAAAATATAGCCTGCTTGGCAGAGGTGATAAAAGGCCTTTAAATTACCAGGTGGGAAGACGGAAAAAATAGATGTGGTCAATTTAAACTCATATTTCAGGCCTAGCCCTAACCTATGGGGTGGGGGTGGGGAACATATGTTTATGGATGTAAAATGTTGATGGATATTGAGATGTGCTACCAAAAAGTCAATAATACATAAAGGCCCTGGATGTAAATAGAAGGTAAAGGATGCTTTTTTTTTCTTTTACATGTATTGATCACATGGGGCAAGGAGGTCACCAGTTCTGTACGTTGGAAGGTTTTTTATGAAGTGAAGGGGGAAAAGAAGGTCACAGAGAGAGAGAGAGAGAGAGAGAGAGAGAGAGAGAGAGAGAGGAAGGGAGAGAGAGAGAGAGAGCTTGTGTGAAGGAAAATAATTTCCTTAAACATCACTGCAGTATAACTCATTATTTGTGAGTGTGTATTTTGGACTGTTCATTTTGGAATACCCGTGAAAGGGGACACTGGATGGATTCCAGGTACTTTGGAGTGGTGAGACAGCAGAGTTTTTTCCCCTCTTTTTTTATATTTTTATGGGCCTACAATTTCGTTTTTGTGTTTGTGGATTTTTTGGAGTGCTCTCCCTGTCTTGCCAACAAGGACTTTATGCACACCAGGACACTTGTGATTGAAATTTAGTTTGACATAAGATTTGTATTGACAGTATTCTCTTTTGTTTGTATGTTGATTGTGTAAATATTGGAGGATTTGGGTAGTCAAATTTTACATTAGAACTAAAACTTCTACGTAATGAATTATAACTGTCAGATTTTTCTTTCACGGTTTGATGCAAAACATTCTGTAGACTGTGGGGCACAATACTACTCTCATGTACTCATCTTTAATGTTAAAGACACAGTATGCAACAATTGTCACACTTTGAAGCATGTTAGTAGCCTACTACTTGGTTCTCCATCTCCTCAAAGTACCGGTCAATTAGCTAACGAGCGGGAGTAAGAGTGGCACATCCGTATTTAAAGAGACAGTATGCAACAATTTGTTACTTTTTGTAGCATGTTTTTATTGGCAGCTAGAATTGTTATCGTCTTTAAATTAATTTTCATGGTATATGTAATGTAATTTAGATAGCTAATAGCTAACTCACTGAACAAGTTCCCACTGGAAATGCTATTGGCTAATCTAAATTTCATGTTCATTCTCTCATCTTTTCTCACCTAAACTTTCTGTTTGGGTTTGAAATCCATCACAATCTGAATTAAATGAACTCTGTGGGGTCTTTAACATTAGGGATATTGTTTAGAGATGACTTTTGTAGGAGTACTTCAGTGACTAAAGGAAGGACATTAAATCCCTAGAGGCAATGACAGCGTTGTCTGATGTGTCAGATTATTGAAAGATGAGTCAGAACCACATTTCTGAGAGATTTTCTGAGAGATTTTCACCATTGTACCTCCCTCAGAGAAATTTCAACCCTCCGTCCTTCAACAACACCCTGCCCCTGTTAATGTTTCTGTGCTCTCTCGCTCTCTCTCTCTCTCTCCCTCTCTCCCTCTCTCTCTCTCTCTCTCTCTCTCTCTCACACACACACATACACACATTATGTCTCCTCTCATCCTGATCCCTATTTTGTTAATCATGTCATTACCGACCGAACGCTGAATTTTTGGGTCAGTGTCCTTTCTCCCCTGTCCAACACAAATGAGTCACGAAAAATGCAGTCAGCTCTAAAATGTTGTCATGTCATGTTGTGGCATAAGTATTTGAAAAGGCATTGCAAGAGGGCTAACTGTTGAAATGGTTGGCTTCCCTCTTTTCTCCTGTTTTCGAGTTATTTCTATTGCTGTAGCCACTTGCTAGTATTCTGTAAAGGAAACGTTGATTTATGATTTGTCTGCTGCATATTCTGTAACTTGAGCTTGGGAGATAGAATGCTTCCTTTAGAACTGTTTTCACTTCATAACGCTACAGTAGATCAAGTCATCTAGCGTGATTTTTGGGGCACTTGCCGAAATGCATCACTGTTTTCTCTGATAGTGCCACTGCTGTGGTAATAATTAACAAAGGACGGTCATCTTCTTTCTTAATTATGTCAATCATGAGACGTTTGACCTGGCAGCGTCAACTGTAATTTCATCTTGTCTGCTGTATGTATCCCTTGTTATTCAAATGCTATTGCTAATGCTAATGCCCTCTCATTCTTGCTTGCAGGAGTCTAGCCTGCGTTACCCTTCGCCACCCATCACCCGCCAGCTAATTTCCAGTACCTCTCTTTCCCTCTCTCTTTCCCTCTCTCTTTCCCTCTCTCTTTCCCTCTCTCTTTCCCTCTCTCTTTTTCTTATCTTCTGCTAGATTACCCTCCCCCTCCATCTCTCATGAGAACTCTCACCACCTATGGTTCCGCTTCATCTCTATACCTCTCTTTCCTGTCATCTCATTGTGTGTACACCCAGTTTTTGGATCATTGTTTTACATGTACTCTTTAAAATCCTCTATCACAAAACATTGGAGGTATTCTGTTCTATTTTATGTACATATGCAGCAAACCAGACTATTGTATCTAAGCATCTCAACCTTTACCATAAAATGCCTCCACAAAAGAGTATATAACATTATATATTGCCTCTCAGACAAAGCGTGACCTATAACCATGGCCATCTCACATCATATATCATCTTGAAGCAGTTTTTCGCAATTTGCTGTCTTTTGGTCACACTAGCATCATTTATAGACTATAAGGTCCCTTTTTCCCATTCGTGTCTCTGATGAAATAACTCAAACTATGACCTCGGGTTTCAAGAAACCCATCATTAATTTCCCCAAACAGAAAACCTTTGACCCAGGAACAGACGGGAAACAAAAAGTAGTTTGGTCATTTGCTGGCCAGTGACCTTAATTTGATACGCCAAATTCAAACTGACATAACTTTTTTATCAATCAATGAATTACTTATTTATTTGTATTGTTTGTGTTAAAATAATAAACTATGAACGTCATTTTGTAAGGTTTTGCTCTAGTTTCTAAATGGATGGTTGCTATGGCCAAACCCCAGTCATTTGTTCCAAACCTCTCGTTGCCAAGCTAGCATATCCCAGCATTCTGTTTAGGCTTAGCTTTCTAAAATCACTTATACCAAATGTAGTGTAACGGTACTGAAAGCTTTCAGATATATGGGACATGTTGCGACTCTCTGTACTTCCGTCAGTCCACTAATTTATAACATTGTCACAATGTGACAGTTAATTTAAACTTCTTAACAAACTTGGTGAATTGATATGGACGTGCTATACGGTAAAACAAAACTGTAACTACTTAATTGGTGTGCAAACATCAGAAGTTAACTGACGTTATATTATATTATTATTATATTATATTAAACGGCTCCTCAGAATGTTGCAAAAAGTTCCATTGAATTAAATGGGCTATCCCAACATTCTGACATTTCTTTTTATGGGCCGCTGCAAAAAAATGACGACCGCTGCCATTGGCAACGGGTTATGTGCTTCTAATTCACATATTTCATACCATGCCGCAAACAGTCCATTCACTTTTTGTAATTGAAATTCATTGTAACCTAAAACTTTAAAGTTCTATTTGTATTTGTATTTGTATTTGTATTTGTATATGTATATGTATATGTATATGTATATATGTATATGTATATGTATATGTATATGTATATGTATATGTATATGTATATGTATATGTATGTATGTATAGCCCACCGGTCAGTATCGGAAAATAAATCCCAACAAGACGAACAGGACTTGTTTCATTCTGAAGGGATTTATCTTCCAATACTGACTGGCGGACTATACATTATCCCTAACGTGTTCATCAGGATTTACAACAAATTGTCCAACCTGATCATATGCACTGATGTGTTCTAATTTAATTCACAGTCTATAATATTCAATAGTGCACATCTAATTGGATCTGGGCTGGTTCCTGCTCCTTTCTACATTATTCACTCTCAAAATATATTGATATAGATAGTATCAGTCCATTCCCCAGGGGTAGTTCATCAATTTAACAAATTAACTGTTTATTTCACCCTTTCATAGTCAGGAAAACAAAAATGATTCCGGGTATTTACCTAAGTTGAAGAACTCTAGAGAAATGTAATGTTAACTTTTATAAATGTTTGTGCATTGACTAGTTAAACCTCACACAAAAACATTTTGTTCTTTATTTAGTTAGTTTAGCTAGTTCACAGCACCTGCTCCCTGATGCTCCTGTCTGTTCATTACTCTCCTTATTACGGGAAACAGATTGCTTAAATAAGTCTGTTTTTTTGGCACACTTTGTCGTGTCAGCCAGCAAAGTTTTTTTTTCATATTCTGCCTCTACTTTCTTTCCATGTTTGGACTATAAACTGCCAGAGGGCTCGATACTTTGCAGTTGCGATGGCAAAAGCCCTCACTGCTATTGCAGGTTGCACCATGTGTGTCACTGTGGCTAAGATGACCTATTGAATATCTTCATAGGATATATAATGTCTAAGGGATTGGGCTAGAGAAAGTGAAGAAAAAAAATACCGACCCTCGCAAGACGGTCCCACTGGGAAAATTCCTGAACTTCCGACAAGTCTTTGACCTGAAAGCGATTAGGGAATCGTTTATTAACAGGGCCTAAAATGTGTAGCCGTTCTGCTCAGTTATTCCCTGCACACAGTCGGTACTGGAGCAGCTACCCCAGCTGCTCAACACAGGACTCCAGAGCCTACTGTTTAGATGCTAGTAAGATGGTGTTCATTAGCATACATTAGATGAATCCTGATCTACAATTCATAACTCAAGCTCAACATATTCACTCAAATAATGACTCAGCACAGTTATTCTGGCTTTGACATGCATTAATGGTAGTTTGAGATTATACACTTTTGTTTTATTCGCTGTGATTTCTTATTGCGCTGCTCTCTCTAGATGATGTCTATTTCCTCTATCTATTTGTTTCATGGCCTTGAACATATCAAATACATTGCACACTGACATAATTCTTGGTTTTGCAAATGCTTAATGTGCTATCAGGTGATTTGAACTATCTTACAGTTCATGATGTGGGATTCCAACCTACATAGGAGGCTGCTTCACAACATAAGTAGTAGAAATAATAATTCAATATAATACAAATAATAATTATTATCATATCATGATTGCAGTTAGCATTGTCCTCTTGTATGGTTCAGTTTGCATGAGTACAAAAGACTGTAGAGATGTACAGATGTCTTTCTTGCTGCTACAGTTTCTTGCTGCTAGTGTGAACAGGCACTATGGCACAGCAGCATATCTTATACTAACCTATGAACCCTAGGAAGCCATTGAAAAGACCACTGAAATGCACATTTTTAATTATTAATTAGTCGAAAAACAAACGTTAAATTATTTTCCCACTCAAAATAGTTTGTGCAATGGATGTTATGGTACGCCCAATAAAACAAACATTAGAGGCTTTCTGCTTTAGTGATTAATTATATTAATTATATATATATATATATATATATATATATATATATTAATTATATATATATATATATATATATATTAATTATATATTATATGAGCTGAAGTGATTGTAGTTAACAAAGGATTTACCCAAAGATAGCAAAGAGAATGAGAATTTATACTGTATATTGCTTACCAAGCTAACAGGCTGGCAGGTGTTAGATGATTTCAATTTGCAAGTAGGCATTATGCATCCTACCTTCAAAGCAAGATGAGGTGAGGCCTTTACATACAGATGCTTAAAAGTACGCTATATCTTTGTTGTGTATGTTCTATAGACCTGTTTACTGACATGGTAGCTAGGGTAGCTTATGTATCAGGCTACCAACATTTGATGGCAAACATTCTTATTATTTTATATAACTAAACCATCTTTAAAGCAGCATTATGGAGTTTTGGTCTAAAATGTACAAAGTAACCACCTTAAAAGCATGCAAAAACCTTGAAAACACCACTAACAGCCCATTTAGCACTGATTAAAGCTGGCTATTATGCTAACTGGCCTCATTTTGCAATATTGTTGGTGATGTCATGCTGTGAAGGCATGCTGTGTGCACCACAGGAACACAACACTACACAGTGCATAGACTGGATGGCTAGTGGGAACAGCAGACATATCTGTATATCTGTCCTTCACATGACCATATACCATCAACATTTATTTGAAGATAATACCAAAAGTGGTCGCATGCAAAAACATACCTCAAAATGTCCAGAATGTATTTGAATCAGATTTTGTTGCCTGTTCGCCTTGAGACAATTCTAATGTTTTGGCTCTATATAAATAAAGTTGAATTGAATTGAATTGAATTTAATTGAATTGAATTGAATTGAATTGTTCATGTTCGTCCATATTTTTTTCCTGCCCATTATTCCTCTTAAAATGGCCTCCCTTTTCTCTGTCTCCATAGGTTCTTATCCCAGGCTCTCGCTGAGTTTCAGGATCAAGAGGAACATTGGCTACTTCATCCTGCAAACATACATGCCATCAATTCTGATCACCATCCTTTCTTGGGTCTCCTTTTGGATCAATTATGATGCGTCCGCTGCTCGTGTGGCCCTAGGTAACGTGCTAACGTGTTGTAGCCAGAGTGCTTTTACTATGTGGTACTCATTGTACTAGGTTGTGTTAATACCATTTTACCCATGTCCAGACAAGGAGAGATGTATAGGTAGGCTATGGCATCGTAAACAGCTTCACTTAAAGCCTTCAGTGCTGCTGTACAAAAAAGTAAGAAAAAGTCGAAGAAGTAGTATTTTTGATTAATTGTATTGCATTGGACAAACTTCATTGGGCCAGTGATTGATACATGCTTTGTCTTCCCTGTTAATGTGGTTTACCAGACAATGCAATTCTGTGTATGATGGCAAGACCAGTGAGGAACAGGTAAAGGGAGAGAGTGCATAGCCCCCACTGACTTGATGAAGCATGAGTGCTGACACAAACTCCCCCTTCACAGCCCATTACTGGGCACGTTTGCTGCATTTGAGATCTGGGCTTTGGAGATCTGGATCTGGGGAGTGGCACTTCCCAACTGGATCTTTCCAACATCCTCTTTCTTGTCTTAGATATGCTGATTGGTTCTCAGTTTAGCAAGACTCATACGGACTTCCTGCCTTGCTTTTAGGACAGTTTTTCACTTTAAATGTATCCACAGCATGGAATTAAAAAATGTTCACTTAGGAAGATCTCAAAGAACCTAGGGTTATCACTGGTCACTGCATGCAGTCCCGGAACTGAGATAACACAACTGTCTGTATTCAACTTCTTAAATACAATAATAGTTATAAGATTTGTTTCATGTTCATTGTTTTAAAAACATTTTTTTTCAACAACGACTTATTTCCTTATGTGTATTTGTGGTTTGGACAATCAGGCTAAAATCAAGTATCATTCAGCAGTCAAAACAAAATGAGCCAATTACCGTTTTTTATTTATTTTTTCCGATCTTGTATATTTTGCTCATTTACTGCATAAATTGCATACATCATTTATTTCCGCTTCATCTGGCCTTCTGGTGGTGGTGTAACGTTGCACAGTCCATGTCACTCTCTGACACTACTTCATATCCCAATTGTTTGGTGTCACATGTGATGGATTGATGATCACGGTAAAGTTAGGCTGATATTAGACATCATAATTGTTATCTCATCAAAAGTTAAATAAATTACACACAATTACACTATTCTGTGAAATTCTAAATAGTGCTTGAACATTAAACGTAAGGTATATTGTGGCTTTCAACTGTTTATTGAGCCGATCGACTTGCACAGAGGTGGAATTTCAAAATAAAAGTCCCTTCCTAAATTAATTGAAGGGTAATTCGTGAGCAAATTAATGACGTAAGGCCAGGAATGGTCAACACATTTTGAACAATCAGGTTTTCTGTTCGATTTCCTTATATATGTACTTTTCTAAAAATTAACAAGAACTAGTGATTTGGGAATAGAGTTCAAAGTTCTAGTGACTAGGCAAGGCATTTATTTCAACTTAGATTTCAATACCATTCTAGAAGTGACCATATAAGTAAAGTTATTAAAAGTTTGTGAAAATAGACACATATCTAAAATGAGTGCATGAAATGAACACAAAAGAACACACACGTACACACATTCATAAAGCATCTGTCTGATACGTAGCTGTCATTTGTACCTCTCATTCAATTGTTTTCTAGTATATGTAGAGTTTAATGAGAAACAAATTGCCATAATTTATTGACATATACCATAGTGTTCAACTGAATTTTTATATAGGCATGAACAGAAGCCACGTGAACAGATATCCCCAAATGACAGCAAACCAAATTCACAGAGAGTGTGAGACAGGGTTTTAATAATTATGCCATTTAGATCATGGTGACCTTCTGTCACTAACTTAAGTATGGACAATAGATTCTAAGGTTAAGGTGTCATGCAGTGGTAGATGGATTTAAGGATCAAAGCATAAACCTTAGAATATTGTCTGGAATTGTCTTGAACAACAGTTTTTCAATCCATAATAAATCAAAAATCCTTTGAAACTGCTAAGATGCATTTTTTTGGTTCTACCATAGGTGTTACTACGGTGCTCACCATGACAACCATCAACACCCACCTGCGGGAGACACTTCCAAAGATCCCATATGTGAAAGCCATCGATGTCTACCTCATGGGCTGCTTTGTCTTTGTATTCCTGGCACTTCTTGAGTACGCTTTCGTCAATTACGTCTTTTTTGGCCGGGGTCCTCAGACACAGAAGAAGATCAATGAACGCTTCAATAAAGCCAACAACGAGCGCCCACGCTACGAGGAGAAACGCATGAGAGAACAGGTCTGTAGCAGGGATATCATTCTATATTGGTTATATATTCTATATACTGTATGTTGAAGATGTTTGTGCTGGAAAGCATTACTTCTACCCACTGGGTTGGCAGTCTGAGGGTCAGGGCTATAATCTGCCTGGCTATAATTTCTGCAAATTTTAAGCAAAATTTAAGTAGAAATGATTATTTCCAACCTTGCCAATGTCTTGACTATATTGTAGCAATCTCGCAGTGTGTGGCTTGAATTACACAAGGGCACTCTTACACACACCAACTCTAAATCACTAACTAAAAATACATGTAGACATTAACAGAAAAGGGGGAAACACCAATCCAATTTAGAACATTAAAACTGATGTTGAGCGTTAATTGTCCTTAGTAAAGGTTGAATAGTTAAGGCAATAGTAAAAGTTGAAAAATCCTAAAGTTCCCGTTCAAGGGGAAACTTTCTTTATCAAAGCAGTAACCCAAGCCTATTTAAATGATGTAGGAACGTTTACCAAACTGAGTGAAGTATTGACTACATGTGTAACAGCAGGTAGAATTGTAGGCAAGACAGACTGGAGACGGGTAGTTAGAATAGGGTCCAGAGAACATGTCGTAGGACAATTACAGAAAGGGGAGAATTAATTAAATGATGCTCCAATGTTAAGTCGAAGTAAAACCTGTTTAGGAGGATCGTAGAATTGTGCATGACGGCAACTTTTCCAGTCAAGGGTGACAGGGTTTCTATGGAGCTAGTCTTGTGGATAGAGGACATTTGAGCTAGTCTTGTGGATAGAGGACATTGTCTTGTGGATAGAGGACATTTGAGCTAGTCTTGTGGATAGAGGACATTTGAGCTAGTCTTGTGGATAGAGGACATTTGAGCTAGTCTTGTGGATAGAGGACATTTGAGCTAGTCTTGTGGATAGAGGACATTTGAGCTAGTCTTGTGGATAGAGGACATTTGAGCTAGTCTTGTGGATAGAGGACATTTGGGCTAGTCTTGTGGATAGAGGACATTTGGGCTAGTCTTGTGGATAGATGACATTTGTTTCTATGGAGCTAGTCTTGTGGATAGAAGACATTTGTTTCTATGGAGCTAGTCTTGTGGATAGAAGACATTTGAGCTAATCTTGTGGATAGAGGACATTTGTTTCTATGGAGCTAGTCTTGTGGATAGAGGACATTTGTATGTGGTTTGAAACTTGTATTGTATGTGGTTTGTATGTGGTTCGCAAAAAAATCTGATTTGGAATGACGGTGTGAACCTAGCCTAACCTAACTTGGTAGTGTGTACATTACACGTTACATTTTAAATAAGACACATCTTTACTTTTGCTTGAAGGCATTTTTACACAGATACTTCTGTAGACAATCCTTTTGCAAACTTACACTACAATGCAAAAGCTTACCTATAATCTATTGGCATTCTGTCACCCTCTTTTACTGTTTACACAATTCTGAGATTTCTGCCTATTTTCCTTATTTTTATTGCATTATAGTACATTTAAGCCCTAGAATAAGTTGATGGTATTTTTTGTGGTAGTGTGAATTAACAAATATATTAACAAAATAATTTCAACTGAGTCATTTTCTGAGATCCACCTTTCCCATTTCATCAGAGTATGCTGTTCATGCACCTACTATACATTCTTAGTTCCCAACAAGCTGTAGGTGCATTCTGGACTGTCTTGGCAGCAGATGTTTTCATGGCTCATGTTATAACACCAATGCTTGCTAAAGGACCCTAGCTCGAGCATCCAGGCTCCGGGTCCGATGGCTCCTACACTGATGGCAGTGATCTTTTCTGTCAAAATATATGAGTCTTGACCTCGACACTTGGAGCCTCTTTGGGTCTTTTTCCATGGACATAGATAAGGACTGAGACTGCAGTTCCATACAGTCCTACTTCCACACTAAGTTCATACCAACCCTTAAAAGGTTGTTTTCCTCAGGGGGTAATAGTTAAAAAATATCAGAATAAACGTCAGAATCCCCCCAACCTGTGGCTTTTAAAAGGTTAGAATGTGCTTAGGCTTCAACCAGCTCAACTCTTCATTGTTTGCCCTGTCCCAACCACTTTTCTGCAGAGACAAAATATTGCTAGCTACTCATTGGTTCCAGGTCCATGCATTCATCTGGCGTCTGTTTCAGCAGCCACCCCCAGACATGCAGATATTATGACTTGTTCTAACATTAAGACATTGGCCAACCTAATTAGATTGTTTGAGTGTTGAGATCATTTATTGCCAGGGAAAGTGTAATCAGTCAGACGTCTGAACAGGATCATTCAACCGTCTGCATCTGTTTGGGTCTTCACATGGTATTATTGTATGATCCCTGCATTTGCTGTGGATTTCTTCACAACACCCCTGCAAGGTGTTTCAGGTACTCAACCAGAGATCTCGCCAAACATCTTTTGTCTGACAACATCAGTCCTACTGATTCTGTATCTGAACACCTGATATTTTTTTTTAAATGGGATAAAGTGTGTGTGTGGGTGATGAGTCTCTAGTGGCCAGGACAATGGCATTTAGCTCTCTGCATGCTCACTCCTTATCCCTATTTCCCTACTGCCTGATGCCTTCCTTCTCAGTAGGGAAAACATTGGGGAGATTGTCATGGCACCATTGCATAACCCCTGCATGCACAGTGAATTCCTTCAGAATCCATGGCAGAAGATCTTGCCAAACATGCTTTGTTAGGAGGAGATGTGTTATCCCTCGGAGGTTTCTTGAGAAACCCTAGATGACTGAATACAGGGCATTTTTGATGACGTAATCTATGTTGATTGCCCATTTGAGTTCCAAGAGAGTTTAATCAGTCAGTGATGTTTATGGGTTAGTCAGAATTTTCACATTATTAGGGTGGTGGAATTTTGATCGAGAAAGGGAGGCAGAACAGCCAGCGTGACAGAATGCATCCTTTAGGAGCTTCTGTGTGAAGGGTCAGAAGATGGCTTATTATTATTTACTTTGACCTTTTTGATCTCCTTGCTTTCTTCAAAGAAAGTTGTGGATCCAGAAGCAAGTTGAGGGGCCGGTGTTCTATCAAGTGGCTTACTGTGGAGTTTGACGGCATATCTTTTATGGCAGAACATAAAGTTCTACTGAGCTTGAAGATACAAATACAAATACAAATGTCTTTATTGTCATTGTACATGTACACCAAGATTAATTGTGCAGTACCAAGCTACACAGAAGGAATTAAATATTATGTATGTATATATACAAATATTAAGTGTAAATAGGTATGTGAAAGAAGTAAGGCATTGCACATATTGTGTAAGTGCATAGGTCTCATCCTTAGATGCCTCTAAATGTAAAAATTTTAAAGTGCTTTTGTGGTCATGGGACTATTGTATATAAATCATAAACCACAGTGCCGTGTACAATGTGCATGCTAATCGCAAACATGTCAGTAGAGTGCAGATAATGTAGCAGCTTCTTATAGCCTTATAATCTGTGGTGTCTTGGCAGATTGGTTCAGGAGGTTTATTGCTCTGGGATAGAAACTGTTCCTCAGTTGAGCAGTGTGGGCTCTGGTGCAGCTACAGCGCCGTCCGGAGGGCAAGAGAGTTAAAAGATGGTGGCAGGGGTGTGTAGGGTCGTTGCAGATGCAGCGGGAGCTCTAGATGTCTTCAAGCGGTGATAGGTTGGCTCCAGTGACTCTCTTGAGCACAGCTGGTGACCCGCTGTCGCAGCTAGTGTCCCATGTCGTACCATGACCTGCCACTGTACGCAGACCTGCCAATCACCTTACGCCCTTCATTCGTCAGCCATAGAAGAGGTTCAGAAAGACTCAAGGGGCAGCAATTATGATCAGCATTTTTTCCCCAAAATGATGTAAGATGATCTTCCCCTGTGATTTGAATGATCAGTATTTCTCTTGTGTTTTGTCCTCATGAGTAGGAATACATACATAAACACATTTTTATATGTATTATATTTACATATGTTAATGCACTGTAGCTGTGCACATAACTCAGAATTTTTCAGGATCGCACCCCTAGTTTCCATTTTTATACCCTGTGTTTTCCAATTAGTTTCAAAGTTTCCAAAGTGGTTTATTTGGCATTGTGACAATCAAATTCAGAAGTCTGCTGTATCGTGTATCCACAGTCCAAACCAGTTATAGCCTAGTTGGCGATCATTTATGCGCTCCTGCAGTATAAATGTATGCATCCATAAAGGCCTGCTGTATAAATAGCTGCGTACACTGGGAGGCTGTTGGCTGTCAGATATTTTTTCATGTTCATGCATTGATTTATTTTTAAAAACAAGTGAGGAAACAATGGGCTTGTCTGTCTTGTTATAATGGTTTTAATGTTCTCCTCAATTTGTCTCTCTCCTCAAAGGATTCTATTTCAGCACCATTTCAAACCAACACCCTCAGGTCATACGCACAGCGGAGAAATCTCTATATTGAGGAGCAAAGAAAAGTTGGGGTATGTGTTTGAAGGACTTACAACAGCTGAGCCGTAAATCATTATAGGCTTGGCTGTGCAATGCTATACATTTATGCAAACCATTATCACATAAAAGAACGCTTTGTGAAAATATACTGTTACCATTTATGTGTAGGTATGTGACTGAACAAGACATTACTAAAGCAATGAAAAGTAGACTTTTTTGGTGTATTATACCAAACATGACCTTTAGTTACTTTTGTTTAGATTGTCGGTGTTGTGTTTGTTCATTATGTTTGTTCCTTTTTCCAAAGGTTGACGCATATGGAAATATTCTTCTCACCTCTCTTGATATGAACAACGAGGTGATGCCATCCGATCTAGGGAGTAGTGTAGGCGACTCCCGCAACTCTGTCATGTCATTTGAGAGTACTGGTGTGCAGTTCCGCAAGCCCATTGCATCCAGGGATGGATACAGTCCCCATTCTTTGGATCGCTCAGCCATGCGAAGCCGAGCTAATTGTCGACTACGCAGGCGTTCATCAAAGCTGAAGCTCAAAATTCCAAACCTGGCAGATGTCAGCACGATCGATAAGTGGTCCCGGGTAATATTCCCCGTCGTCTTTGGATTATTCAACCTAGTCTACTGGTTGTACTATGTGAATTGATATGCATCCTTCAAGGAAACATGGGTGATATTTTGAGAGCACATATAATTGGGTTTGATACAATTGGAAAAATGTGTATACACATAAAACATTGATACATATGTATATGCATATTTCTATATATTTCTATATATATACACACATTTGTGTGTCAGAAAGACTTGTGTAAAACTATTAATATAACGACTTGAATGTTTAAGAATAATTATGAAAAAAAAAAAATTTTGAGTGTTTTTTTTATTTTTATTTCTGGGATAAAACTGAAAAAGATACAGTCCCTTTCAGGAGCCTGGGAACTTTCGACTGCATGGTATTTTTGCTAAAAGAAAAGAAAGATCTTGAGAAAAATATGAAACAAACAAAAAAGGACATGTTGAAGAGTAAGGCTGGCTTTTATTAATATTCGAAGTAATCTGCAGTCCTGACTGTGGCTCATGAAATCAAAAGAAAAAAAAGATTTTTTTGCAGAATCCTTTGCCCCGTTCTTTCAAAAGTAAACTCAGACCTCAAGCCCTCAGCCAATCCCATTTCCTATGGAAAAAGACATGGAGTTCTACATCTGTACTCCCCACTCTGTACAGCAAACGTCATATGGATTACATATTTGTTTGCTTTGTCTTTATTTGTTTGTTTGGTAATTTTTTTCCAAAGAGTTATAATTTGGTCAACAATGTCCTTGCAACTATTCTAAAAAAAAGCGACATAGACTATTGAATACATCTGGTAACGCTAAGCCGGTTGATGAAAGGTTTCCTTAATTTTACCTTTATTTTTTTTCTTCATATTTTATTTTTGAGTTTTTAAATTTTCATGGACCAGTGCCTCTGGCTGTGTTTGAGTACGTTTCCATGAACCATTAATTTCTGTGCTTAGAAAACAGTGTCATGGAAACCTTCAGTAGCATTAATGAGACCTTAAACATTCGATTCATTTAACCGATTTGTTACAAAACCATACATAGCTAGGTTTTTTGTGTCAGTATCCTTTTTGGTATCATGGTTGGCACACGTATTGCCGTACACTGTACTGGATCCTGAAACTATCGACCCGACGCAGTATCGCCTGTAATAGTATTTGTCTGTTTTTTTATTTACCTGATTTGAAAGTTCAGGGAAGTGTACTTGGTATTTCGGACGACAGTGGAAGAAAGATTTTCTTGGACCTTTGGCCAGAAATTCCGTAATCAACACGAAAAAGGTGTATTAAAAAAAAAATTGCAGTTCAAAACAGGGAATATAAATGCTGTTTTTATGTGACACTCTTAACATACTTTCATACCTTAAGAATGTTAAGTGGTGTTATAGTCCCTGTTAAATGTGCCTGAAACTGAAATTTAAGAGAGGTGTCCTTACTTTGTCTTTCAGTAGGTTTAGAAAGAGGTAGTGGTAGGTCACTTAACTTTGCCCGCTGACACCCTCTCACACACAAGAATCAACAATACACCCATCCCCCCTGATGTCACAACTCTGTGGATAGTGTCCCAAAAAAGTGACAGCAGAATAATCAGGAAGCTAGATTTTACCTGGCAACAGAAAGCATACAATAAAAGCCATGAACTAAGTACCAAAAAGCCTACAATACATGTTTGATGTGGTGCCTGTTGTGTTGTATTTTTGTTCTCAGCCTCAACCGTACTTTGTGACTCACCAATAATTGGCACCTGACCACTTTTATCTTCATTCCATCTGACTGCTGCTGTTTCATGAAAGAGATAATCTCAGCATCTATGACAGCCCCCATCTGAGCGGCTCTTCTTTTCTTCTCCTTGTAGCCTGCTTCATAGAGCAGTGCCATGAGAGAACTAGCTTAGAATATCTGGGCGGAAAACACGAGATTGTTAGCCACTGAAAGAAAGAAAGCAGGGACTTTCAGAGGAACAAGGTATGGAGCTCTTGAGCAAAGCTATATTCCCGCCAATCCAAGTGCCAAGCTAATCTCAGGTCTCACTCCGCTAGTCTCACGTGTTTTAATGGCCCCTTGGGCTCAGCATTGCTACACCCATGTGCTAACCTAATGCTTTTTTCGGTATTTCATCTGTCTTAAGTTTTAGTCTCTGTCAGCTGTGGATTTTACACAATCGAAAAGAGTCAAGAGAAGGATCAGTGTATCAGCAACTTTAGAGTGCTCATTGTTACTAGCATTGTAGAAAGAAAACTAACATGAACTGAAGTTATTACTTTTTAGTTATTACTTTTTAGTTATTACGTTTCACATCCTTGACGAAAGATATCAAGATGAAAAACGAGGGGCCTCATTAGGGAATTGGTGCAGAACCTTCATCAAATCGTTATATACAGTATGTTTCTGATTCTGATTCTGATCAAATCATTATATACAGTATGTTTCTGCATTTCCATGTGTGGGAGATTTTTATCTGATTTATCAAGCATTGTATGCTTCTTTCTAAGCTTCTTTCTAATGGATAAATCAGTATGGAACTGTGTAAACGAGCGTGGCTGGTGTCCACTCTCTTGGTCATATAAATGAATACCCTTCATATATACATGGCCTCCTCCACCCATGTAGCAGAATACTGACGACTGTGGTATTGAAATAATGAACAGGAGAGATGTGCAACCTCTAGTAGAGACTGAATGCACGTATGACTTAGATAGTTGTGTCCTCCAACTGACACAACGTCCTGTCGAAGATTGAGCTGACCAATACACTTGTAATTAATTACACCTGTAGGGACTTAATAGACATACAAGCTTTTATTGAAATCGGACATACTGTGACATTTGGAACACGTGTGTGCAGCAAAAATTTGCCTAGCGATCTTTCCTCACCACTCTGTGTTTCCAAAACCGCCTAACACACTGCTTTTAACAGCCGCAGAGTGTATGTAGAGGTGGTGTGCACCTTATTTCAAGTGAATTACATAAAGGAAATCAGAGAGATGGTTGTACTAAAAAAAGTGAATGTTGTAGTGTTAAGGACCTTTTATACTTGATGAGACCCACAAAAATTACATTTCAGTGTTGTCATTGGTATTAATGTACTTTTGTCGAGTTGAAGGTTATTTGGTACAAAGTTTTGAAAACACCTGCAAGCAGCCTTGCTGATAAGATCAGGGTACCATAACTGTGTAAACATAACCATGCATAGCCTGGTCATTTGACACAACAAAGGAAGATATGTATTTACTTACATAAAATGTGTTTTTACAAATTTGGCTGCTGAACCAAATCAAAGAAACCACTGTTTTGGTGTTCACCGTACATTCACTGTAAGGTGTTCACAATTTGGGTGTTCACCTGGGTAAGCTGTTGCTACACAACAACCAATTGTCTTGGTTTATTGATCCCAAGAGCTGCCACTGTCTCCTAGACAACTTGAATTTGACAGGAGTTTTGTGAGGAGAAGGTAACCCCAGTGAGCCCTCTCATTGACAAAATAAACAGTCTTTCAGACAGTAATATGAAACAGCAGTGCATGTAGAATCAGACTGATGCTGTATGGGAAACGCCACACTTTCCAATGGTTAGAACAATGTATTTCTATATGCTGTATTGTGCTGAATGCACAAGTTGCATTTTCAACTTAGACTGTGAGACCTCTTTGGAGTAAGAATGCAGGAATGTCTTCAGGAACATTGGAATAGAAGGGTTCTATTCTGTAAGTTTGGTGTAATTTCCTACCCAAAATATGACGCAGGAAGCCATGATGAAGCGTAATCTAGATTCTCTTGAAGGAGACCAAAGCAACACCAGTGGACAGGCCATTACAAATGATTTAAGAATTTAATTTAGGTGATATTTGTGGTATTTTGGGTTGAATTGTAATGAACAAATGTACTATATCTGGTCCATTTTGTCAGTATCATTAATATTTCTATTTATGTATGTGAAGATAGGTGGGTAGATATGTATTGAGTTGTTTATTTGTTTGTTTTTGCTCTGGGAGGGGCTAAGCAGTGGTCTTCAATGGGAATTCAAGCTCGCAGTCAGTAGAACCATTTCTCTTCTCTGTCCTCTCACATTTGAATTTACATAACTGGGTCATATGTCAACACTGTGCAAAATTAACTACCTGCATAACTTGTTTCATGATGCAAGAGGCTTTGTTTACATTTAACTGTGTCTCTCCTTGACAGCATTCATTTTATGACGTGGGAGTAGGAAGTGCAAAATGTGTTGAATGATTGATTTCAATGTGAATTTTCTTGCCTTTTGTGTATATGTGTAATTACATGTGTATTGTACTGTAAATATATATCTTTCACTTATATTTCTTACTGCATGAACCAAACAAAACAGTTTGTAATAGGAGCTAGATTCACTGATAATGGCATGAACAGCTTTTGCAGCACACCAGAATCCTTCAGAAAACAAAACCTATGAAAAAAGGGCGAGTGGCTAAAGTTAAGATATCGGTTTTGTTTTGCATGCCTTCATGGACAGGTTTCTTTTGATATTTTTCTATCTTGAACTTCTGTATCACCTGACATCAGTATGAAGACAAAAGGAGAAGTTTCCTCTCAATGTAGGCTACTTTGCATCACAGACGGACATAAAAAAATAAGGCAAGCACTGCAAAACTATTACAAAAGGAGGCAATGAATCCCATTTTTCATGGAAATGACAGACATGTGTGTAATTCCTCTGGTTCACCAACCCTTTCGCAAGGTGTAGCATAGTGATAACACCAGTTAGCATAGTGATAACACCAGTTTTAATTAAGGCTATGGGTTCAAATGTGGGTCATTAATATACTTGTCTTGCAATGATATTGGTATGTCAGGATGTAGGTGACTTTTCATGTGAAAGAATACAAGTGGAAACCTATGTCCAAGTGAAGTAGGTGATTTATTGTACAAGAATACAGAAGAAAACATGTCTCAGTGAAGTAGCTGACTTTCCTTGTAAAAGAATAAAAAAGGAAACCTATTTCTCAGTGAGGTTGAGATCAGTTGCCCCTTCAAGACAGACAAGGGACCTTCACTCTCACTCAGCAAGGAGAGTCAAGCACATGTAAGGGGAAAAAATGAACTGAAAATTCAATCATCACTGAGTATGGTTTTATTTCACTTCTAGTTGCCTGTATTTCTTGTATTATTTTAGTAATTGTAACTTCTGTTGTTTTCTCATCAAAATGACATATTTATATTTGCAGTAAATCATGCCCTAAAAGTACTATTTATCTTTTTTCTACTGTGAAATTTGTTTTCATTAGGTTTTTCATTTGTGCTTGTTATATTATTTTTGATATAATGTGGTTCTGGTTTAATTTGTCTTTATGAATTCACACATTTGTAAAGTACAAGGTTGTATTTTTGTCAGTGCCAATTAATGTAAGAGTGTCAATGAGTTTTTCTATGTGTTTGAGCAAAATGTTTTTTTTTCTACCAATACAAAGTGTTAACATTACGTGGTACAAAAGGTTATAATTAAACCAACTGATTTTTACAAATAAAGGCTTACAGAGTAAAATATGGTATTGGCAAAGTTTGTTTCCGTTGCCCTTTGAGGACTAAAACATTGTATTTTCTTTAAATGATGATGGACACAGAGGACTATTGGTGGCCATGGATACGCTGCACATCTAGTGCACACAAAGTCTACACATAACCATAAATCAAATAACTGCTCAATAAAGTAGCCAGTGGTGTTTTTGCCTTTATTTTTGGTCAGTCCCCAATTTGTAAGTAGCTGATTTTGTTAGCGTCATTTAATGAAGTAATGATAACATTCCAAATATTGTATAATTAGTTCGACATTATTTATGGTCTTTTCTTCCCATCACATTAATTAAACATTGAGAATCCAAACTGTATGGGTCTGCATAAGTAGACACTTTAAACTTTTGTTCAAAAGTATACTCTTAATTTGTTTGAAGGTGAAAAGAGCTTTTTAACAAAAGCAACAGACAGGACAACAAAAGGACTTCATCGTTGCTATGATTAAGACAGCTGAGCAATTAGTGATGCCATTACATTGTATACGTCACTATAATACCATAAAAATAGAGAGATACATTTCACCAACTCAAATTAACTAGGATACAAGATATGTTGGACAATTTATGACTAAAAAGGACACTGTTACATACCGTATATACTCAAATATTTCTCAGTCATTTTGCCACTTGATACTGGAATTGAAATGTAGTTAATAAACAAGTCACAGACCATTGCATTCTTAGACATTTTCTGGAGAAAACAACATAAAGATGGATTTCATCTACATGAAAAAACTTTCAAAATATTGTGTATACAGGAAACAGGAAACAGGAAACGGGGACATTAGGTCACTAATGACTTGCCCATTTCAATCATTTTAATGAAGTGCTTCACACTGTAAAGTGTTAACGTCAAACTACAAATGCATTAAGGTCCCATGACCTAAAGACCTATTAATCAAGAATTGATGACTTAAAGGCTTCCTGCATGACATGTCTGAAATGAGTTTCTACATTAGTACTACTAGGCACTACTAACTCCACAGTGGGCCTAAATGGGGTGTAGATTAAAGGTACAGTCTGCGATTCTGGCTTAAGGTTATTGATATTTGATCTCAACAGTAAATCAAATTACATTTCTCCCTTCCGTGCTCTTGAAGCAATGTGTTAATTGGCTTAAATTGTTCATGCCTCAGTCTGTGCCACTATATTTCTTTCCCATTTACAGAGTTAGGACTCTGTACCAATACCGTTTTTTTTTAGCACACACTCAGAACGGACAGTGAACCCGTGAGAAGGAATGCACTGCATTCAACAAAAAGTATATTGGATCAGAACTGCGTTCCTCACTTTTAATGACCATTGCAGTGGCAGTGACCTGAATTCTCTGCTAAACCCTGGCTATGGAGGTATGTTTCACAGGTATAAACACCTGGGACCCCACATGCAGCAGAGGTTTAGGTCTAAGTCAGGTGTTCTTCACTGGAGCGTGTGCAGAAATACAGACACAGAGCACAGCCACTAGATGACACTCTAGCTGCTTATATGGTTTAATAGAGTAGGATTCAGGTATATTGTCCTCAGAATGTAAAATAGACCAACAATCTCATATTACACATGCAGTGTTTGTCTGTTTATGTGTGTGTAAATGTGTGGGTGTCACGTGTTCTCCCCAGGACTCCCAAGGATCAGGCACTCTTTAGTTCATGAGGGAGGTGGCAGGCACTCTTTAGTTCATGAGGGAGGTGTCAGGCACTCTTTAGTTCATGAGGGTGGTGTCAAGGTGGGGCCAAGGTACATCTGTGTTCTAGCTGTGATTTTCAGGTTGGGAATGTTTTGGTTATTTCACATCCTCCTTAGTCCACCACAGGTCACTGATGCATACAGGCCACCTTGTAGATGTGTCTTAGATTAAACAAACAACCAGATCTCCTGCTGGTACAACCGAAGGAGAGCTCAGTACATTCCGAAAAAATCAATTTCAATCACTGAAATCAGGATGGATGGGAAATCCATGTTGTACAATTTGCAATTAGGACCTTCACATACACATACACATAATCTAGACTGACTGGGTCTCCCCCTGGCACACTGCAGAGACTCTAAGCCAGGGACACAGGGCACTGTCTTCAAAATCTACAATGGGTTTAAAATGACCCTAACCCTGCCCTGTGTTTATCCAATGATGATAAACGTTCTATACTGATCAACACAGAATGTTTTTTCTTTTTGCCTTTCTCCTATGTATTCATATCTGACTTATTTATGACGTGATTTCTTTCTGCTATAATCTTATAAGGCCCATTATCTGTGTATGTTTGTTTTTAATGAGGTTACTCTCCCCTCGTTGTTTATCTGTTTCTGTTTTTTGTTGTTGTTGTCTTTTTTTAAATCACAGAAAAACGAAGTACATCTAGCATTTATTGGTATCTGCCGGGCCTCTGCTCCAGAAGGGATGCCACTCTGATTGTTCCAATAAGAGACTTGGCTCTGGGCGCCTACTTGGAGCTTTGATTGGATGGAGAAAAAAAACATGTTTACTCGGCACACATAGCAAACTTATCTAATATACTATGTTCCACATCAACCTCAGACAGCCCCAGGGCATACCATTAGCACCATAAAGCTCCCGCTTGCAAAAGACCAGATCTCATACAAACAAAGCATTATAAGTAATCGATGTTGCTGCACACAAATTGGACTTTGTGGTCATAACTGCAACTAAATCAGCTTCAATTTATAAGCGTTTCCAGAGCTGTCAATAAAGGAGGCGGTGTGGCTGCTTTATTTAGAGATGAATACCACCGAAAGAGAACTGTCACTTACGTCCAGAGGTTTGATCTATTTTTGATGTCATTCTAATGTACATATTGACAATTCCAAGATTACAAAGCAGCACATGGAGGCACACTCTGGACTTAATGATCTGAAATGGTGTAAACATTTCAACCATTGCCATCAAAGACTAAGGCCATAGTCGCCATTTCCAGTGGCCTTATAGCATGAACAGGGGCTGGCACGTACCGATACCCATATTAGTTAATTTCAAACAAAAAAAAACACAAAAGATAAGACATATGAACATATCTGAATAAATCTAAGACTCAGGAGATATGTTTTTGCCAAGATACACTTACATATACACAGCATGCACACACTCAAACAGTCCTTCAGAGAGGGATAGATATGGCAATTATGGGCATAAAATATGAATGCAAACTAAATATGCAGCTGCAGAAGGGGGAATGGAAAGCCTTGCTTTCGTATAACCAGCTGCACAGCAACTTCTCACACGGGGCTCAAAATGGCTGTGCCCTTGCCAAACATCTGCATCCACATGTGCTTCAAACATGGTAGCACAAGCATGCAAGCACAGCGCTAATAATTTGTTGAACAGGTGAGACTTAACAGTCACTCTGTAGTAAGATGGGCATAGCTTGTGGTGCCTGCTTAGTTTTTGCACACTGTCTCGATTACACTGGCTGACGACTTACTGCTTGAAGGGTCTATGGATATTGGCAACCAGCCACCTTCAAGATTAGAAGTTCCTAACAAGACACACAAAGGGATTGTGGCCCTTTTCCTTCACCTGACACCTCTGGCTGCAAGCCAGGTTGTCCCTGAAGGGGCTCTGTGCCAGGTAGGGCAGTACATCTCTTAAAGCATGGCTCAGCAGGGACAGGTTCTCCCCACATATAGTTCTCCCCACTCAGCAACATACCAGCTGTGGAAAAAGAAATGGCAACTGGCAGCTCTACTTTGTCTCGTCTGGTCTCTACTGCAGGCTCAATCTGGTTGTGCTTCTCACAACACAGATTACATTGGAGTCATGATCCAGACTGAGAGTGTGATTTAGGCAGGCGAGTTTAAGAGAGGTTAAGACAGATGCACTCTATAAACCCCACTAGAGCTTTAAGTGGGACAGATTTGACCCCCCATGGGTTTTAGCTTCCTCCAGGTTCAAGTCCAGTGAGGGACTGTGCTTCTTATAGTGTAGAATTTCTCTGGCCAAAAATATTCTTATCACTATTCCAAATCAATACATTCAGAATCATAGAAAACAGGTACTGTCTGCATGATCTTGGATATGGATAACTGGTTTCAGAAGACCTCTACAGCACACACACACACACACACATACACACACACACACACACACACACACACACACACACACACACACACACACACACACACACACACACACACACACACACACACACACACACACACACGGATATGAACACATCAATCTTACCTTTCACTGAATCCTCAGGGGAAGTAAACCAAAAATGAAACAAACAAAAATATCCAGGAGGTCAACAAAAAGAGAGAAACGGTTATGGAGAGTGAAGTAACATACATTGGAACATACGTGGAACATTTATAGGACTTGCTCCACACAAATGCCTGTAACACCACATACGTTTTTACAGATTCATCGTTAGATTTCAACATTAGCATTTATATAATTAGTCAATGACTATTTCCATAATTATTGTATTCTCTATAAAAGAAAATATGGTCTCTACATAAGAACTGAGCCTCTATATGAAATCATGCACCATATCAGCCAACCATAACTAAATATAACTCATCAAAACTAGACAAATAAAATGGCCATACACCTTGCCTTGCCTCTCTCTTTCTCCATCTCCTTCTATATCATATAGTTAATGCTAACACTGATAAAGTGGCCATATTACCTACTGTTAATTGCTTACCTAAATGTATCTCCTTATCTGTTATTAAATTGATATCTACTAACCACATTTTCTCTCTCTTATAGTGTGACCTTTGCTCGTAAATGCTGATGGATGTGGAAACACTGTTCCTCATCACCATATCCATTAAGTACATTTATGCGTATTGGCATGCCAAACTCTACCCACTCACTTTGTTTCTTTCTTCCCCTCCTAGTCTAGACTACCTTCACTGTGGGATGCTGCTGTAATCTCTCCACCTGATCTACTTGTAGAAGCCCTCTTCCTACACGTACCCACCCCCACCACACTGTCATACACTTATTCTATCCCATACTCTGGAAATAATTGCCACCATCAACATAGTTTTCTGTTCCTTTGGTCTACTTACCCTTGTAATCGTAACCTTATGCGCACACTGTATACCCACTAAGCTGTTCTACAATACATGAATGCCCTCTCCCCACCTTTTCCACTGCCAATTTTGTATGTATCATGTACTGTATATACAATATTATGTTTGTATGTATTATGTACATTTACCAAATGTATGCTAACATGCTCATCATGATACATGTATGATTTATTATGCTATGTTCCTGATTG
Organism: Clupea harengus; assembly: GCF_900700415.2. Classification (NCBI taxonomy): domain Eukaryota; kingdom Metazoa; phylum Chordata; class Actinopteri; order Clupeiformes; family Clupeidae; genus Clupea; species Clupea harengus. The sequence goes on along the minus strand of NC_045170.1, from coordinate 23,982,343 downwards.
TTTCCCCTCCCCTACTTCACCCCTCCCTTCGGCCACAAGCCTCCCCCTTCTTTTTCTATCTCTACCCGGCCGGCTTCAAGCAGATGGGCCCCCCCTTATGTGCCATGGTTCTGCTTAAAGTTTCTTCATGATGAGCAGGGAGTTTTTTCTTGCCCCTGTCACCATTGTGCTTGCTCTAACCTTGAGAAAATTGTATTGTTTTGACACTATATAAATACAATTGAATTGAATGAAATGTAGCTAAAACAAGCATAAGATTACTAAATATAACTTTATCTATAAGGTCTATCTTTATAAATTAACAAACCGGGCATAATATAGCAAACAAGGCTAAATCAGTATACAATGTATAAGGAATAAACGACTAAACAAGCCACATATTGCAAGATTCTGCATACCATACATACCAAGGTACCAGGTAGGACATTTTAGGGAATGAAGGAGATAGGAAATTCGGAAGATTTTAAACATTCCACAAGGAGTGGCACAATATAACACTACTGTGGTGAGAAATCATGTTTGTAAATCAACTACCATAACAAGAAGGTATTTTAAAGAAAAGCTGACAATTTCAAACCAGATATACACATTCATGTAGATATTTTAATACAGCCTTTTAAATCCAAGTCAGCCCCGGAACAGTTGGAAGGCTACAGGTCCATGGGTAAATCAATCAACGTCTTAAACAAGACAAGTGATAGTATTTTGTTGCTGTAAATTAAAAAAGGGAGCAAAACACAATTCTTTTTTAGTGTGTTTGTTTAATTGATTAGACTGCTGAATCTTCTTTATGGTCGGTAGGCTAGGTTATTTCCTTCATCATTTTGGTGGAGCCTGTGACAGCCAGATATGGCTTGGAATGAGACAAACCGAAGCGCATGGTGGATTTAGACTACCGTGACAGCGAGCATTGAGGGGGTTTACCTGATTGTGCGTGTTGTATTTATAGTGACGGGGTTTTTCTACTTTTCTACAGCAAATATTGAACCGATTGACATTTTCAAACTAAACGGGAACAACGGGGGAGGGAAGGTTAGGTTGAAGAGGGCAGGCTTTAACTATAACAACGTTCCTCCACTGCTCCTTAATTCAGTCTGCCAGCTCTTCTGGATCATTAAACCTTCTCAAAATAAAGGAAATGGCGCAAAAATAAAGACGAGTAAGTAAAGCAACATACAGGCAAATTGAAACATCCAGCCACTGCTGCGAATAGAAAGTAGCTCAAGCGCTGAGGAGGAAAACCAAGGAGAACCGAAGCATCAGGATTTGGTGAGATTTCATTGATTTAGTATTTCACATAAGCCAGTTCATAAATAATATTGCAGGTTATTATCGGCTATTCGGTGTTGAGGAAGGTTAAAACATGTTATGCATAATGTCATGTTTCTAACAGGACGGTTACAGTGTTTTTTTCCGCATGTAGCTTAGGCTCACAGGGGGTTTAACAGGTTTCCTCGCAGGAGGCTATGGCAGCTGGGGAAAGTGCATCGATGCTTACAGTCCGCTCTGGCGGAGAATGCAGTGTTGTCATTGCCATAATCGGCACCATGTTCTGCGCCAATATGAATTGGTTTATGGTGGAAATGACTGACAATCCTATTTTAGCTAGCCTACATTGATCCTTGATACAGAGAGAATGGAATTGAACATGAGATTGGAATAAATTAAAGTGAATGAAAGAAATGCGTTACCGACCTGCCTGTGCGCTATCTCGCTATGCGCTTGCCAATGCGACATGTAATATAGGGTAGCTACTTGTACGGAATTGACTATGCTAGATCAACGTAATGTTGTATATTTGGCGAATAATATGCGGTTCACTCACATCTGTCATAGAGGGGCACATGTTTGTCAACACATAGGTGAATAACCTTGAAAATGGGTGAAACTTCTATTCGAATCATTAGTCTATAATGTCTCTTTCGCTATATTTATGGAAATGCAGCATACTAAAGGCCTTACTATATCCACCGTTGGTTTCATTCATCATGTACTGACCCCTTATGATACAGACTAGAATAGTGCGTTTTGACAATGGCTGTCGTTTGCTGTAAGACAAGTTGTATTAGATGTAATTAGGTCCGTTCTTAGGCTGTTGTGTCTTGTATCACTATTTTGAACCCTGTTTTGCAATGCTGTAAATATTTACGCTCTCAATTTGTTTTACATGCAGCATCTGCATTTCTATAACCGTGATTGACTGCACAGTTTTCCATTCAAGTAACGCTATTGTGAGTCCAGTGCTCCCCATAGGTACGCTACTCGCCTATAACACAGTTACACATCTTCCCCTCAAAAAGCAGTGGATCATTAATCGTAGGCTATGTAATTGTGGATGTTTTCATTATTAGGCTATCTGTTGCTCCAAATAAACCAGATCGCAGCTGACTCATCTTGGAACACAGCCTAGTGAACGCGTGCTTCTAGCCCATCGTGTCTCAAACATTCATATCAAGCCAACGCTGAACTGTAAATCCTGAATCATTTGGTAACATCATTTGATTGAAAACGCCGTTGTCTACCAGGTCAATGAAACGTTTTTTTTCTATCAAGGTTTTATCTGGTCCCGAACATTGATGTCACATTGCGTGCAATGCCACTGCCCATTCAACGTCAAAAAAACAGACAGTCCTGCAGTCGTTCACCTTCTAGGAGACTGATCTAAAAAAACAAAAAAAAAACAATAACGTAATGTAATAATCTAGTCCCTTTGAAATGTTGCATGCTCGATCTGCCTATAAAACATTTTAAATAAAATTACGTCATGATTTAGACTCAAAGCATGCAAATCAATGTATAGGCTGAAGGCTACTGGCAGTATGGGTAGCCTATTTGAAGTCACTGACAGGAAATAGTAGGTTTTGGGGTGGCATTAGTTAAATTGACAAGTAGAAAAGTAGTTTTATCAGTGTACTAACAAAGTCGAAAGTGTGGTTATACAGTAGGTGCAGCCCTCTGGTGTTAAATCTAAATGACAAAGGAAAGCCATAATGATTTCCTCCCCCTCCTGCCTATGCTTCATTTGCAAGAGTGGATTGTAAAGACAGCCTAAGGTGCCTTTGCACACATGCTTAAGATGTGATAACTGCAATATTATAATATCATCTGAAAAACGTCCCTCCCAAACTATCGGACAGGCCAAATTCAGAGCAGGAAAGATAATATTGATTAGCCCTCTATTGCATAAATTATTACCTATACTTACAAAAAGTTTTAGGTTCTATGTGTTTTATTACCTAAAAGGAACGTTTCCACATAGCAACAGTGTGCAATGGTGGAAAGTGCCATAAAATCAATTATTTCCTTCAAAAAAAAACTTTTTTTAAAGGAACTAAATAAATCCTGTCTTAATTATACTCTGAGAAATGTAAAATAATAATTAAATTGTCATTTGGGCTGAACAGTAATGATCACATGGTCATTTTGTGACAGAGTGTAATCCACCTCAGAAAGGGACATCATTTTCTTGATCAAAAGTTTATACTGAATATTGTCATCATTCGGATGTCATTCATGTCTGTTTTCACTTTCCTTCCAACTGTGTTAAAGTGACTCAACCGTCGCCACACGATCAACAACCCTCCCCCTTCAGGAAGCGCACCTTTGCCCTTTACACAGGCAGGGACACACAGGCACATCGCACATCGCTCACACATCTCCCTGCCATACCTCTCCCATCCCAGGGTGCCCCATACACTAGTGCTTCATCCATCTCTGGGGTCCCTCACACAGTGGGTCAACCTCTCCTGGGGCTCCCTGTGATTCATACGGGGCACACACTGGGCAAGCCATCCCACTTCTCACACCATGTGTAGTGAAGGGAGAGAGCAGACACCCCGCCCGGCCTCAAAGGTAATAAACCCCCAGGTCTCCGAGGTAATAAAGCTGCAGCCAAAGAGCCCAGCCAGGTAACTGCTGCCTCCATCCACTGCACACGTTAATGTCCTTCTCCTCATTACTGCCGACTCACTCATCCTCATCCTCACTCTTCTCTTGTGGAAGAGTTAACGCTGTGCTTTTCTCTATCCCTTTCCCATTCAAAGATTATGCAGGCATCTTCTAAGTATGAAAACAGCATGTCTAAGCTGTCTATTTAAAGAACAATAACACAGAATACAGCTTACAGTTCCAATTACCATATTATCTGGACCATGTTTCACAGATTATTTGCAAACTGGTAAACAATTACAATATCTTATAAGGTTCCAATATGTGTGAAATTACAAATATAAGTATCACCTTTTACTTAAAATTATCAAAAGAGGTAAATATATTCTTAGAGTATCCTAATGTTATGTAAGCCTATTACATTCCAATCAGTTGAATGGGCACAAATCAGTTACATATTTAATCAGTTACAAATAATAGTAATAATAAATAGTAAAACCTAAGTTTTATGTTACAGCCTATTAGAAAAATGAATTGTTGCCAGATGGCAACACCATGCCATGGAGTGTTAGCATGTAAAACAGGATGCTTTAAATGCATACGTCTGCACAGCACTGTTGGGCCAAAAAGGTAACTTGAAGTGGTTATTCATAGATATATACAGAGCTTTTTAATATATGCATTTTGACAATATTTGTAAAATGTGTGTCTTCACTGTTCCCCTCACATCATTTAAAGTCTTGTGTAATTACCATGAGTTTGGTAATCAGGTATCCAGCTAATCAAACGTGGCAATGATGAGCACAGTCTGGCAGGAAGAGAGAGAAGGCAGGCGATGCAGAGTCCCAGAGGGTAGATTGAGAATCCTAAGAAACAAAAACCCAGCAGTACAGCAGTCATTGAGCAGGGCATTATGCCATTCCACCCCAAAGCATTAGTATAAGAGGAAGGGGAGGCTCACCAAAACTGGGGTCCTCAGCAACGACTGAGAGTCAAATACTACTGACACATGAAACCAGTTCATCAGCAACAACTGAGAGTCAAATACTACTGACTCATGAAACCAGTTCATCAGCAACAACTGAGAGTCAAATACTGCTGACACATGAAACCAGTTCATCAGCAACAACTGAGAGTCAAATACTACTGACTCATGAAACCAGTTCATCAGCAACAACTGAGAGTCAAATACTACTGACTCATGAAACCAGTTCATCAGCAACAACTGAGAGTCAAATACTACTGACACATGAAACCAGTGGTTTTAATTTCAAGACAATTTGTCATTGTGGAAGTCAGCAAGTCATCTGTTGACTCATTTGTCATCATTTCAAGAATCAGTTTGAAGTAACATGGAGGCGTTAAGAGACGTGGGGTACAGTTGGTGACCTATTTTACTAGTTTATAACTTTACATGAATTGAATGCACAGTTAGAACATATGACTACTGCTACTGCTACTGCTACTGCTACTGCTGCTAACAGGATTTGCAAGACTGTCAGGATTTGAATGCATAGCCAGGATCACTACTTTGAACCGACGTTTGGGGAACGGAGCCTGCTCTCTTTGCGCAGAGGTTCACTTGCACCAGACACAGCTTACTCAGAGCTATTCAGCAAAACAGTTCATGTGAAATAGGACACTTGAGCGGTGAACAACGTAGATGCTTCATAGACAAATGAGAAGATTTACAAAAACAGAGAAGAGGAAAAATGCACCAAGGAAAAGAAATGACTCAGGCATAATTAAATAAAGCTTTTCCTCAAAAACTGTTACCTTGTCTATAAGGCTTTAGGTATCTGTAAGGCAATAAAGGACCATTGAAGGAATTGAAGTGAATACATACCACTGGAATGGGGTAAAATATATAAATATATAGGCAGCAATGTAAGGCACTGTGATAGTCACTGTAGCAATCTATACACGCTAAGACACCACAGTAATTGTGCACTGCATAATAGCTTAGCGGGATGATTCATCTTCAATCTTTATTCAAGCTTGATACATCCTAGTTTCATTTAAGGAAAAAGTGGATTCTAGAGCCATTGCACCACAGTGCACCGTGCAAAACACTTGTTCATTAAGCAACCTTTGTAAGATCAACAATAACCAACCCTTACTCAAGTGCAAATACATCAACTCCATATAGCAGAGGTCTTCAACCGGGGGTCCGCGGAGGTACTGCAGGGGGTCCGCCAAATTATTTCATCTGAAGCATTTTTTCCCTCTTCCAAAAATGTAAAACGTCCAATAGGCTACATAAACATAAACAGAACGTAAAATGGCTTTCTATTCGTTAAAAATAATACATAGGCTACCCATGAGTCTTTACGCGATCATTTGATCACCATGGCAACATAGGCCTATGCACTTTTAGCTATCTGGTGCCAAAACAAGTTACCTGCCTCAATCGTTTTGTAATTTCTCCGAACAAAAGCTCCACGTCAGACACCACTGATGGCGGTTCAGATTACCTACCTTCAGAGGATGCCAACACCCCTTCCATGAACAGCCAAAACGGGAGAAGACACGTAAATATTCAGAGAATTATCTGAAGTTTGCCTTCACCTACAAGGAGACCGATGGTGACGAATTACCAGTGTGCGTGGTTTGCTCTTCCGTGCTATCAAACGAAACTATGAAACCATCAAAGCTGCAACGACACTTAAAGACAACCCATGCTCACTTCAAATATTTTTTTTATACATATTTCCTGTTTAAAATCTTTCGAGGGCCAGCAGACCTTGATGAGACAATCAGCCAAAGTGTGCGAGCTAGCTTTAAAAGCCTCTTATCAAGTTGCATTACGTTTCGCTCAGACCAAACAGCCATACATAATTGCGGAAAGTTTAATATTGCCAGCAGCTATATGTGCAAAACAATGTTTAATTAGTTGAATCCACCGATGTGTCAAACGACGCTCAGCTTTTAGCTTTTTTGTGATTTGTCGACCAAAATGAGATGCAGGAGGAATTTCTATTCTGTAAGCAGCTGCCTGGACGTAAAACAAGTTCAGAGATTTTCAAAGTGATCGACAATTATTTTCCGTGAACATGATATAGCCTGGCCAAAATGTGTCGCGATGTGCACAGACGGTGCAAGAGCCATGTATGACGCACTGCATGCTTCATAGGGAGAATTTTGTTGCCAAAGACATGAGTGATGAATTCTCAAACGTCAGATCTCTCACTAGGTATGAGATATTTCATCCATACTTAAGCTTCTCAAGCTACTCAATTCTTTGTCCCTCCCTAATTTAATACAGAGTGATGGCTAACTGTAAGGTAGAAAACATTTAAATAATAAACAGAATAAATTTAAACGAGTTGTGTGTCACAGATGATTTGCAATTATGTTCAAACATATGTAGGGGAGTGTGTGTGTGTGTGTGTGTGAGTGACAGACACTTAGTTCCAAATAAAATATATGAATATCAGGCCCAAATTTGGGGCGGCGGGGGTGGGGGTCCCTGCTCAGTGTCTCTTTCAGCCAAGGGGTCCTTGGGCTGAAAAAGGTTGAAGACCCCTGCCATATAGGTTTTGAGACCAGACTGCATTGGTCTGCCCAAATTGCGGTATGCTCTACCATCATCATCAATGTACTGTGATTGCAATCATATATTCAGGCTTTTTCTCACCTAGACATGAAAGACTATTTGGTATATGCATTAGACTATGTGTCTGCACCACCCCTCTAAAACACACAGCATGAATATCCAGGAGTGTGTGTTATCAGATCAACAGTGTCATTGTAGTTAAAGTTACTTTCTGGGGGACAAAGCCACATAGAGGTGCTTTAACACATGGAAGGGTCTAGATTTCTGCTTTTTCCTCTTCCATCTTACACAGTTAATGGAGTCAAACACACGTACTGTCAGATACCCATATTAGGAGGAATGCTATGAAGAGACTTTTCAAACCTTAATATAAAAAATAGATAGGTGAAATTGGTAAAAATCATTTCACTGCTTTGAGGCTCAGATGTGATGAATAATACCAACGTTTTGTCAGCTAACTCATGTCATGGGCAAGGAAAATCAATGCTGAATTTAGAGCCCTGTATTCGTCCTTGTATAAATCAAGCATCTCTTCTAATAAAAGCAAGTGCCACACCTTTCACCATTATAATTAGATTTTCAGAGGAGGAGGCAAAATGACTTTAAGTCTTGCAGACGGTACGAGACAAGAGCACTTATAGCAAACAGAAAAAGGTGTCAATCCCCTGGCTGGGACGGGATTTCCCTGAACTGTATTTCACTTTTGGGAAATGATAGGACAACCAGTGTTGGACATGATCTTAAAACCTATTGACAACATAGGCTCCTTTAGCTCTCATGCTAATCCAGTTATTGTATGACTGTTAGCCAAGCACCTCACTCAGAGTGGGAGTTACAGTCCTCCATCACTCTTAGATTTTAAGGTTGGACTTCACACCAAAGCCCAGACATAACAAGTGACCAGCACGTAATATAATTTGTAAGACACATAAGCTATGAGTTGTAAAAGCCCATACGTTGGATGCATGGTATGTTCCCTCCTCTCTGTCTTATCTCACTGGTTTGCTCCTGAGCACTGCAAGAGTATAAAGTACGACTTTTGCCTTAAGGCCTTATCAAAACTGGCCCAACTATCTCTTATATGGCCTATACTAACTCTCAGCGGAACTATAGCTCTGCTGTCAACAAAACTTGTTTTTCCCATTTCTTGTCAATAATGATAACTTGTTGTGCTAGGTGTAGGCCAAGAGCACATTTGTTCCTGTCAACAACTTCATGAATCCCCTGCATCTCATTCAGCTAAATCCTGATTCTTTCCTATCTTTCAAACCATCTGTCGAACTATGACATGAATCTCTAACTCCCGGAACATTATGTTTGCTCTATAGCTGACTTATCCCCCGACCTCCGCTAACTCCATTCATTATTACAGAATCAATCAAGAACTCAAGCTCAACATGGCGCCAGCTCAGACACTTCCCCCACTTCACAATCTAAAAACTGTCTCTCTGATTTATCTGTTGTCATTTCTCTTGTGATTAACAGATATCTTACCTCTGGCTATGTGCCCTTTCATTTAAAGAAAAATGTATATGTGGATACAGCTGATCTAGCTTACCTCAACCCAACCTTCATTTTAAGATGTTTTGCATCTCAAATGCAGACCAGTTTAACATCTAGTAATATCTATGAACCCAAATATGGTTTCCCTTCACTCTTTAGGAACTCCTAAGACACCTATGATGAACCCACAACCCACTTGCCTGTTACTGACACGTTTGCATTTCCTCTCTGTGATCCACTCCTACCCTTCAGCGAGACAGCATTACATCACATATTACACATATTCTCAATTGCACCTTTCAAGCGAGGTGTGCCCCAGGGTCCTAGCCCACTCGTCCTCATATATACTCCCACTTGGTCTTATAATTCATCATCATGGTCTTCTATCTTTATGCAGATGATATGCAAATTCATATCAGCACTATCATTTCTACTCCCCTGCCTCCTCCTTCGCTAACTGCCTGGATGAGCGCTAATTTCTAGACACTCAACACTGCTAAAACAGATGGTCTAAATGAGCATTAAACTCATATAGTGTCACATTGGTTTGATGAACTGATGAAATTCTGGTTTTGCTTCCCCCATGCAATACCATCCAATATTTGCATCGTTCTTAATTCTCAAATCAGATCTTGCTTGCAGTAAACTGTATGGCACAATATCACATGGTCTTCACACAAGCCAAACATAGTCCTCATACACACCAACAGATCAGCCTCGTGAACTGCAATGGCTACTTATACGCTTTCATATCCAATATAAAGCCAGTCATCCAATATAAAGCTAATCTCTTTTTCCAAACCTCCAAAGCCATCTCCAGTCTGGCTCCCTAACCCTATAATATCACCTCCATCTCCTCCATCCATTTTCCTCGCTAAGACACTGGCCTACTTTTGCCTCATTTTTAGCTGCTCCATAACTCTAGAAAACCTCCTACAATCTGTTGTTAAGCTTTCAAAACTCCCAAACTGAGCAGTAACCTCTTTGCACTGTTCTTCTTTACTTCCTCCTTTGATCAACTCTGAATCATTTTGTCTCGACTTCCATGCTTAGTTAGCGCTGTGGTTCCCCTCTGTTGTTTGTTTACAGGCTTCACTATCTTACCGGTGCCTTGTTTTGCTCAGCGATTTTATGTGTAAATAAGTCAAGGGCCAAGATCATAGAAACAGCATCCTAATGACAACTATGTCAGGGGTGAGATTTGACTGCAACTACTGATATATATTTTTAAAAACAGATTCAAATAAAAAAAAGGGTACAGGAATTAAAGGAAGGAAGCGATGCAGGTCAAGAGGGAGAATGATTTAGGGGCAAAGGAAACTGACAGAGATGGTATTTTGCAACAGAGGCGTTTTACAAATGCTTTTTTGTTTTTGCTTATGTTTTAATTTGCAACCTATTTTGTTTAGGCACAAAGAAATCATTCATTTTGTTGACAGTCTGAAGTTCTTCGAAACCATCTCCCTCCTAATTAACATAAATCTCCAGGTTTACATAAGGACAGAAATATATTAGAATGGAGGATCAAAGGGAAGAAGATAGGGTGGATTGCAAGGTAGCAAGAGGGAGAATAGATGGTAGTCAATTCAATTTGATATATGTACCACCAAAACAATCAAATTGTCTAGTGTCTAGTCATAGTGATGGAGGAATGACACGGACAGACAGAATTAACTTTCAAATGGCTTTTAAAAGTTTTTTTGTTTTAATTATTGTTCAGATTTTAATTTGATAACATTCTTTGTTCACAGTTTGTAAGAAAGACTTTTAGACCAAATAACATCCAGTTGCTCTTCAGGGTTTATGCCATTTACTTATACTTATACTACTTTATTTGAGTTTACTTGAGTATTTACTTGAGTCACTTTTGAGTCAATTTCCAGAAAGCTTTATAAGGCATTTTATACAACACTGGTTAACATTGCACCTCTAAATATGGAAGGAAACTTGAACACCACCCCCAACACTCACACTTTGTCTTTCCCACCAGTGTGTGTTGCAGGGTACATACAAGCCTAGTGCTATGGCTGGCTGGCTGCAAATGCTTGTTGCGAAAGTCATTCCAGGAGTATGGTTTACTCTGATGCTCCTTGACCCAAGCATTCAAACTGGGTGAGTTATTTACCTCCAATAAACCTCTTTGTTCATCTCCTGTGCTCCATATCAAAACCTCATATACCACTGTTTTCTTGAACTCTCCTTTCAAATTAATCAAACAGTGTTATTGAAATCTCTGTAATCTAAGTAACAACCACTAAGTTGTTCTATGTTGGTTTTAATGCATTATTCTTGTATGTCAGTTTGTCATGTCATTGGTCACATTTCAGTTAATGCTCCTTGTTCCCTTTCCATACCGTAGTATCACAATAAGTTATGTTAGACAGGTTAGGCCCACCTCACTTTCCTCACCTGTTTAAATGATGGATTGAATCAAACTGTCCATCAGTGCTGTTCAAATGGGGAAAACGATAGAACATTCTGTCAACACTCCCCAGTTCTTGTGTTTTTTCTACCTAGAACGATTCATCAACTGCCTTTTTATGTCGTCATGTTAAATAAAAAAATCAAGCATGTCAAGACTTTTGAATTTGACTGATCATTCCGTTTGAGGAGCCACTGAAGGAAGAAACTACTGCATGCTGCACTGACTGCTGAAGCAAGGGGATGGGATTGACAAGCAAACCTAAAAACAGCAGAAATTGGTGGTAGAGGTTTTGTAGTTAAATCTACTGCCATGCCTCCAGTGGATTTAGGTTTTGGGGTTTGGTCCCCACGCCCCACACGCATTACCCAAGCACATGGAATTCATCACAGCGTCCCTGATGTCCGAGCCTATTGTGAAAAAGTGATTTGAAAAGACCTTACATATTTCAGTAGCAGCGAGTGTGTAGATTATCAGTGAAGTCTGGTTCAGCTTTCAGATTTGTTTCTGTTATTGCTGTAGCCACACTACAACAACACCAGGACAAATGCCTAAAGTAATTTGTTTGCGTTGTGTTTGCCAGGATAGGTGCCAGATATTGACTTATTAACTCCTTACGGAGTCATTGTTTATGGTCCTGGAACAGACCCAGTCAAATTGGCAGGCTCTGTGTAGACAACTTCATTGAAAAGATATAGTGCCCAACATTTTGATTCATTTGAGCTTCATTTCTACATAACATCAGGGTATGACGCCATGCAGTATGTACTCTATACAGTCATTATAATAAACCTATGACACAATTTACAAAATGGCCAACAAACACCGGCCTACAGGTTACAGTGGTCTGCATTTCTAATTACACTTTCATCCAAATGATTGAGGAGGGTGAGAAAAATGCAGAAAAAGATTTGACATCCCATACCAATCTCTAGTGCCTTCTACAGCTTACTTTAATAACATTTGGCTTATGGTATGCTTCCTTCTGGCAGCTTTCACTGGATCCTCCAACACAACGTATTTGTTCCTCAGCCTCATTATCACGAATGAGCCACAGTACCATTCTGTCAGTGGATATTTAGCATTGCAATTGATTCTGACACCCCTGTGTCAGCTGCTGTACTCCTGTCTGTCAGCACCCTCGAGCACCCAGAAAGCACCCAGAAAGCACCCAGAACCTTTGGTTGGCTGCCTGGCTTGCTTTACTGACTGACCAAATAGGCTTATTTCATCACAACTCACAATGATTACACCATAGTCTCCTATATTCACCTTTGCAAGACAATGTGATTCTTTAAATAGTCCTGTTTTCAATTATTTTTAATGAAAACGTTTTCAGTGAAGAAAACAAGCCTCATTCTTTGGCACTCGGTTCTGCTACGTACGTTTTCTTTGACACATGATGTCACTGTTTAGAACTCAAATGCATGCATTTGAATCATTTTTGCTTCAGAGCTTGCGATGGGGTTGGATGGGATATTATACTAATCAAAAACCATGCTTATATACTACGTTGGATGGCACACTGTTTATACCGAATGGCTAATGATGTGTTGAAATGTTGAGATTCATCGTCGCATTTCCGTCTGTTTGTGCAGAACAGTCATAGCACGCTCCTCATACTCACTTATTCCACTCCCTCTCCTTTTGCCCCCTGACTTCCTCCTCCAAGGAGATGCATGGGGGTGCAATTGAGCATACAGAATCCCTACATGGGCCCTGTGTGTGCAGTCAGTTGCACAGCCCCATGTGAGGTTCGTTTAAGGACCTTAGTCGGAGCAAAGCATGGTTTCTCTGTAAGCATAAATCCTTGAGATAAAAAAATAAATAAAAATGAACTCAAGAATCATGACCGCTAACAGGGGAAGAAGGGAGGGGAGAAAGGGGGAATTGCTAAAAATATGACATATAGAAAGCTGCGAAAGAGGGGTAGAGGCCTTTTCCCCTAAAGGGTATTGTTGCATGAGCTAACTCACGAGAGGACAAAGTTAGGAAGCTAATTATTAAACAAGGCTAGAGGGCAAGATGCTAAACTACAGCCTGTCTCTGCGTCCTTCATGTCTATCTCATTTCTCAAACAGAGTTGTGCCTGGGCATAGAGAGCCCCTCCCCGATGACAGCAAGGACAATATCACAATTTTTACCAGGATCTTGGACAGGCTGTTGGATGGCTATGACAACCGGCTTCGACCTGGTCTTGGAGGTTAGAAAAACCTTTCCTCTTCACGTCATCGGTACTCCCCTCTTATATCTGAAGTGGTTGATGGAGTAATACTCGTCGATGGTTATTGCCTCCCAGGGACATCATCATAAATTTCAGCCATGAATGCAAGCAGCCTGGCAAAGCCTACTTAACTGTTTCCTAGATACGTTGGATATAATGAAGAGCGTGCCATTTCACTCTAGGTCATTGTCATCTAATTACATACAGTAATTACATTTTTATTTTTTTCCAAACAGAAACGGTCACTGAGGTGGGAACCAACATTTATGTCACCAGTTTTGGACCAGTGTCAGACACAGACATGGTAAGTGTCCTTTTACATTACTTTAGCCAATATGAAATCAGACCCATGTTTTCTGGGGTCTCCAAACCTATCCAACACAACAGTAACAGTAACAGTGCAAATATCTATATTACTCATACAAAACAACAGTTCAACTAATACAAACACAGCAATAACACTACTTATAAAATAGACCAATAAATTACCAGATTAATTACTTGGCTATTTACATGGATGATACATTGCTGCTGCAACCTGTATCATCCTAATAGGTCATTTGAACTCCAGATTAATTGGACTGAAATGAGATTAACTTCTGGTGGGATGGTAAGCCGTGAGGCTATCTGGGGTATGACTGCTGTGGTCAACAGTCGGTGATGCTAAGGACTTCACAGATTGGCTCTATAGGAATTAGCATGCATGAAGTGAGTGTTCACCGACTCAGATGCAGCTGCCTGCTGTAAAACCCTGTCACCTCCGGATGCTCAGTCTTCGGTATTCCATCACTTACTTGGATTGGGCAGGTCAGAGGCCAGAGGTCGGAGGTCAGAGAAGGGCCGCCTCCATTCACAACACACACAAATGGCCATTCCTCTGTGGAGCTGCTCGCTCAATGCAGGGTCTGTTCAGCAGCTCCAGAAGCAGGGATCAATAGCAGAGAGTCCCCTTGGTTTAGCTGTATGGGATGGATTGGATGTGCTGTAGTGGCACACACTGTGAGGCTGGCTGTTTGCTCACTTTCAGTGCAGAGACAGAGAGGAAGAGCTGCAGCATCTCAACGGGCATGGGGGGGGGGGCTCTTACATATCCCATTATTGGAGCTCAGGGCAGGATTGTTTCCTTAGCAACAGCAGGGTCATGCACGAACATCCCAGAGCTTGATTGCCAGTCATTATCGGTGCCTGCTCACCTCTGCGGTTGCTGAGACACAGAGCGCATTAGTCAGCCTGACCTAGCTGAGGGACAGCTGTCAGAGCAGCCCCCCCCCCCCCCCTCCCTCCCCTCCCTCCCCCACTTGCCCACCAAACCACTGCTTCCGGGGTTTAAATGGATGTCTGTGCAGCAGAGACAATTAAACATGAGTTATACCAAGTAACAAAGCCATATAAACAACAAAGTAATATCCATAAAAAATGTAAAAGCTTTTTTTTTTTTTTACAATTGCTTTCCAATAACAGTGTAGGCTGCATTTGCAATGAATACTTAGAAGCCTAATGAAAAGTGGCCATTCGTATGGACATAGCTGATAGTGAGTGTGTTAATGTTAATTGACTCCATAGAGTTGATGAGGTAGAAAAAATGCACACTTAGGTAATAATCTGGAACCCAAGGCAAAGTGGAGGGGCTGCTGTAAATAAAAGTACTTAGGCCACAGTGAAAATATAATGACATCATGTAAAATGCTACTTTAGATTATTTATATGAGCTATGCTTGGAATTTGCCAAGATAAATGTAGGACATTTTATCGGTGAGAAGGTTTTCAAGCATAGGCTACTCAATAAGTAAGTAATGCATTTAACATTAGGCTGCTGTTACTCTCTTCAAGATAGTGGTGAGTATACAACTAAATAGTAGTTCCTTTGTGCAACAATATTTCAAAATAAATGTCAGTACCTTAGAGATGAATGATAAGAATTAGAATTATAAACTTTTAATTGACAGGGTTAGATGAGAGAGTGGCTTGTGAGGTGGCAGGGAGCAGGCTCAGCATTAGACAGTGTACTTGCAGTCATGTTGTGCTTTTTCTTTTTCCTTCTTCTCTTTCTCCAGGAGTATACCGTTGATGATTTCTTCTTCTCTTTCTCCAGGAGTATACCGTTGATGTTTCCTTCTTCTCTTTCTCCAGGAGTATACGTTGATGTTTTCTTCTTCTCTTTCTCCAGGAGTATACCGTTGATGTTTTCTTCTTCTCTTTCTTCAGGAGTATACCGTTGATGATTTCTTCTTCTCTTTCTCCAGGAGTATACCGTTGATGTTTCCTTCTTCTCTTTCACCAGGAGTATACCGTTGATGATTTCTTCTTCTCTTTCTCCAGGAGTATACCATTGATGATTTCTTCTTCTCTTTCACCAGGAGTATACCATTGATGTTTTCTTCCGCCAGAGCTGGAGGGACGACAGACTCAAATTTGATGGACCCATGCAGGTTCTGCCCCTGAACAACCTATTAGCCAGTAAAATATGGACACCAGACACATTCTTCCACAATGGCAAGAAGTCAGTGGCCCACAACATGACCACTCCTAATAAACTGTTACGGTTGGTGGACAATGGCACCTTGCTCTACACCATGAGGTGAGTCTGTTCTATTTGTTTTCACAAAGTTGAGAATAGTGCAAGACTTCTTTCTTCTCGTAATTCACCAATTCTTGAAACTGACGTTTTGGTCAGTCAAACCTTTAGCACAAGAAGGTTAACAGATCTTCAGTAGTGCATCACGGGTTGATTGGAATTCTTATCTACAGTATTTGTTGATTTATTTTTATGCTCTCAGTATGTTTTATGTTGTTTCTATTGTGATTTTTAAAGTTTCTCAAAATGAAACGTATGGAAATATAACATGTTCTTTTTCCGTCCAGATTGACCATTCATGCAGAGTGTCCCATGCACCTGGAGGACTTCCCCATGGATTCCCATGCCTGTCCCCTCAAATTTGGGAGCTGTGAGTTTTTTATTTAGTTTCATTAGAAAGGTGCAGTGAGCATGCCAGCAGGCATCCATGTTTGTTTTGGGCTTTTGATTGGGTAAAACTGTTGCGTTGTGGAAAGTTTGGTTTATAGCCCTTTAACAGCACAGTAAACAAATTGATGTCCAGTACACCAAACTTTTCATTAGCATGTGATATGTATGAATAGCCTTTACAACTAGACTACGATAAATAGATTTCATCAGTGTCAACTGTGCTGTCTGTGTTTTGCTATTAGCTTATTAGCTTGCTAGTTTTAGATGAAAACCTCATGACCTTTTAATATATTGTTTAGTAATATGCATTTCATATATTTGTTATCACATGTATTAATCTGCAGTGTATACAATTAACTAATCATAAAATCTGATATGGATTTATATGATTCATTGATAAATCAATTAATCAATCAAATAATGAATTTGGGTTCTTTAGTGCTCCGTAGATTCACGATTGGGTAAAGAAGACTTATGGGTGCGAAAGCTGCCTAAAATACGCCATTGAACAGAGCAGATTTGATGTTCAGAGGGAGATGTTCAGGAGAGTTCAGGTTGAATCCAAAAAATGTTTTACTGTTTAATTTCAATAAAAATGTGTCACTATGCCATCAGATGCCTACACCAATGATGAGGTGATTTACAACTGGAATCGTGACGCTGTGTCTCTGTCAGAAGATGGCTCCAGGCTCAATCAGTATGACCTGCTGGGACACAATATTGGGGATGAGATCATCAGTTCCAGTACAGGTAGCCCATCAACACACTGCAGCAAAAGTCTTAGTGTACTGGAACACAGACAGAGATGCTCAAACTCACTTCACAAAGCGCTACTTTGGTCCATTGGCATTTTAACTGTTGATTTATGAGACGCTTCAGGTTGGTTGTTCAGTTGCCTTCTTTCTACATTTCCTGATATTTTATTTTGTATTTTAAGCATTCTTCTACAGAGGGTATTCACTCAAGTATGATGATGTGCTTATAGCAGTGTTCAGTGTTTCCATGATGCTCCTCTTCCTCTTCCTCCTCCTGTTCTCTTCCAGGAGAGTATGTTGTCATGACAGCCCATTTCCACTTGAAAAGAAAAATCGGTTATTTTGTGATCCAGACATACCTCCCATGCATTATGACCGTCATTCTCTCTCAAGTCTCTTTCTGGCTCAATCGGGAGTCTGTTCCGGCACGAACGGTTTTTGGTGAGTCTCTTTTGATCCCTTCTGACACAAACGGAAACAGACACACACTCTGACACACACACACACACACACACACACACACACACACACACACACACATACACACACACACACACACACACACACACACACACACACACACACACACACACACACACACACACACACACACACAACACACACTCATACTGAAAGCCTCACATAAACACACTCATGCACTGACACATGTGCAGACTGTTTCAATGTGACACTTTGTCCTGTGGGTTTCTCTGCAGAGGTATTTTGAAGAAAGGAATTTAATTATAGTGTGAACTATATCACTTTTATCAGTAAAGTCTAGTTTGTGAACAAAAACAGTTTGCAAAAATGGTACAGGCAAAGGAACTGGCAATTATCCCACTGGATATACGTAACATTTCTCCCCAAGATAATGGATTCATAATAGCCAAGCAAATTGTATTTCTTTATTCTCACCCAAGCCAATTCTTTTCACTTTTGTAACACGTATATGCACTAGCCTCTTCCAATGGTCATTTTCGTGTAGAAACGGGGCCCTCAAATAAATAATTACAAAGCAACTTCAATGTTTGTGTTATCTTCAAACATGACAGATTTTTTCCAAATGTCCTGTCTAGGTGTAACCACTGTCTTGACCATGACCACGCTGAGCATCAGTGCCAGAAACTCACTGCCCAAAGTAGCATATGCCACTGCCATGGACTGGTTCATGGCCGTCTGTTATGCTTTTGTCTTCTCTGCACTCATCGAATTTGCCACTGTAAATTACTTCACCAAGCGCAGTTGGGCCTGGGATGGCAAGAAAGAGGCCCAAGAGATGCGAGTAAGTCTGTGTATCTTTTACATATTTCTTTAAGAGACCATAGCAACAGTAATGTCAGTTTTGAAAATAGACATTATGCTGTTTTGCATAAGCAATTGCTGAAATTGTCCACGCCATATTGTACAGGACAGTTTGAAGATGTATTATGTAGGAGAGTTGGAGTCTGTTCTAATCTATACTGAGGTATAAAAGGTTGTAATATTCCAGCACTCAGAACATTGTCTCTTTTTAGCATTTCTAGTCATGTTCAGTAAAAACTACTGCCTCTGAAAATGTGATTATGGCATTTCCGATAACCGGTCTATGGAGAATTTAGCCGATTATTAATAGAAAACAAGAAGCAGTCTCTCAACAAGTGGAACCCCAGGCAGAAGAAGGCTCTAGTCTCGACTGCTGTCCTATTGTGCAATATCTTACCATTCTACTTCTTTTAAAAGAAAGCTAGAATATCATATGAAGAACGTTCTCTTCAAAGAAAGCGTTCCTAAAATAAGCCCTGTTTTGTCCAAATAGACTGTTCACTGACTTTGACGAGATGAGTGACAAACTGTTTACAAATCAGAAGCATCAGCAAGCCTTTGAGCATTTATATAGCCTATCTTTTCAGAAACCATTATTGTTTCTCAAAAAAGATGATGGCATGTCCAATTAATTCCGCCTTTGATTCATGTACATACATCCGTAGTGGACCTTGTGGATTATTAATAGAAAGTAAGTGTGTCAAGGGGCCAAGACGGGACGCAACATCAAAGGTGCCACATGATGCCGAGAAGTGGAACACTGTGCTAATGAGAGACATAGAACCACCTCAGCTTTCATCCAGACTAAAGAGACAGCAGGACCTCAGCTCCATGTAACATGTTTCAGCTTTTCCAATTATTATTTACCGTCTCGGCGCTGCACACTCTCGTTAGTAACACCGACCAGTACGCCGCTGAGAAGGACAATGAGAAGAGGGATCTCTGGCACAGAGTTTCGGTGACCTATTGCCACGTGGCATTTGTCATTAACCTTTGGTTTGGTCAAGAGACTTCACAGATCACTGGAGAACCTCTGATCTGTGCCAGCTGCCATTCCCTTGCTGTGTGAAGCATAGGGAAAGATATCTGAGCATCTCTCAGACACTCAACCTCACTGAACCTCAAGGCAACGAGGAGAAAGGTACTGCAACTTATAGACGGCGCAAGATCAAACCTCGTTACTTGGACTTGATGCAGACCGACTTTTATCCAACCTAAAATCTGTCATTGATGAATGAATGCTAGCATCTAAGTCAAGAATTGGACTGAGTCAGTATATGCAAGCAAAGCCAATAATATGGGGTACAAACTGTTCTATCAAATTAATTGTATCAACACACATCTTTGTGAATTAGGGTAAAGCAACTGGAAAGGGGGCTAATTAATGATACTGTCATGCCACTGATGTACAAATCTTTGGTGGGGATGGGCTACAGACTCTTTGTGTAGAATTTCAATACAGGCACAACTCTATTCACTGGAACTGAACCCCACTGCATGTGGCATCATTCCACCCAATAGACAGGGTTTCCCACACACTTTGGACAATGGCATGTCTAGACATTCGGATCAAGCAAGGATCATCAAGGACAATTTCAGCAATGACAACTTTGATGGATCGACACCGGAGAGGTGTCCCCTACCAAGCTTGCTGCATTTAGCATGCAGGGTAGAACGCATGTCACAGGCATCTGCATGCGTGTCAAGGCTGCTAATGGGGCATTGACCAACTGAAATTCCCCTTTTCCTGCCGCAGTGAAGAACTACATCTCCCACAGAGGTAGAGATGACCTATCACAGATACATTGTCAGGTTACTATGAAATGAGCCGTGAAATGGTACAAGAATGTGTTAACATTTCACCTTGCTTTTGCCATAACATTTATTCTCCACCAAAACGATGGTAGTTATAAAAGAAAAGCCCACCATGACACGGCATGTCTGATGTAGCTTCACCACTCTGCGTATACCTGTATGTTGTCCTCTGCTCTATCGGGGTCATCTGAATAACACTTGGCCCATCTGTCAGCACAGTTTCTGCTGGGTAGACTGTACTTCCTGCCTGCTGGCCACTGCAGGAATAGTGCACTCCAAACTCTGTTCTAAAAGGGCGCTCATTTACTGTTGTACCTGTGGAATGAGTGTCACATCAATCAGAGGCTATTTTTGGAACTTGGTAGAGAGAACATCTGTCGAGACTCAGAAATTGTGCTAGACACAATCGGCACACTTATACCCATGTCATCTACCTCCATCTGTCAGAATACTTTTACTCTAATCATGGTTTTATTTTACATTTATATATTTTAGATGAAACACTGCATTCTCTTTTTGGTTTTTCTTTTTGGTTCACTGTTGGTCTTTCAGTTTTTCCTTTTGCATTGAAACATTTTAGACCTGTATGTGACATGTTATGCTTGTAAATAGTTTTGTTGCTTCTTGTCTACACGCTTATGAAAAGAAACCAAAAATGAAACATGATTTCTTTCATTCATTTGTTTTGCATTATTGACATTTTGGTGACAGCCCTTAAGAGATACACAGAAGTGGAGTGCACAGACTTTGTACAAACCTTACATTTTAGTTGTATAATGTGTAAGGTGTTGTGTTCTTCTGTTGTATTTCTCTTCGGTGTTGAAATTATGAATATGTTTCATGGAGGCTGTACAATTATCCCGACTGGCTAATTGGTCAGTCACATCACAGCTGAGAATATGCTAAAACTGTTTGATTTGAATTTAGAAACTGGCAAAATTATGAATGCTATATTACAGGGACAACTGTGAAGCATTCACACATTCACACATTTCATACATCTACTGCCAATGTGAGGCCAATATAAGTCTGCAGGCAAGGACTTTTTGTAGTTTTCATAAAGAACCGTAGAAATGGTGTTGACAGGAAAACGACAAAGGAAATTCTTCTAACATGGTGAACAAATAAAGCTATGATATTGTCTGTCCAAACAACAGTTTGGACAGGCTTATTTTTGCGAAAAGTTTAAAAGCCTAATGAAACTTCAAGTCGACTCAAGTAAACACATCTCCTCTTTTTGATCACAGCTTTAGACAAGATGTTAAGTTGTTGCGTTTTGCATGGTTGGCCATAACAATTGAGGGAACAATTGTTAGCTCAAAGGCTTGAAGCTGAAACACGAAAGGATATGAATAGATAATTTAACACTGTGTTATACAGAGCTGCTTGACACGGCAACTTCCTCCTACTAAGCTGGCCCTTGTGGAACAACTTGTATTTTCAGGGCATTTTAAGTTTTTCCAGGACATTGGACATTTTTTTCTGACATTCCCCCTGTGGATGTGATCTGAATAATGACCTTCTTAAGACATTTAACTGATACTGTTCCTGTTTATGGCTTCTTTTTTCAGAGAAGAGAGTCATCCTCCCTTGCTAAGAAGACAAACAACACATTCAACATTGTGGGGACCACATACACAATGAATGTGGACAAGGACCCTGTGTTGACCACCATAGCCAAGAGTGCAGTGACACCACCTGGGCCAATACCAGTACCACTGCGGCTACCCAGGATGGATGGTGAATATGTCCCAGAAGAGGGAGGCATTAAATCGTACAACCGAGTCAGCAAAGTTGACAAAATGTCCAGAATAATCTTCCCTGTACTTTTTTTTGTTTTCAACCTGGCATACTGGGCTACCTATGTGAACAGGAACCCCATAATGACCATAACTCATAAGACCAACCCCCAGAAATGACCTGATGTGGCAGCACAGTGACCACAGAGGAGATCAAACTCACACTGCCAGGCAAATCTCTTGTAGCCAAACCCATTTACATAGAATTGTGTTTCAGGCAAACATTGTATATATACAAATGTATATATACAGTATACATACAGGAAGAGATGTGCGTATGTATGCCTACGCACCATGTGTGTCTGTGTGCATTCATTGCATACATGTGTGTACAGTAGCAGGTATGATTTATAGACTCTGCACTATGCAGACAGTAGCTCATGAGTATTTGTACAGTTTAGTTGAGTTAGCTACTCCCTTCAGTGTTGTTCAGTGCATTTCTGAATGTGTGTCCTTATTCACCCCTCAGTTTTTTTCCATCATCCTTGATCGTCACATTTACTTACTCATACATACTGTCTGCTGCATGGATTTTGAATTCAAAGCCCCTCATTATCATCCCGTTTCAATTCCTGCGGTCCGCATTTAACTGACCTAACACGATATTACATTGGAATCCTGTGGCTCTGTCCACGTATTCCATTGTTCAGTAACCTTTTCAAAAAAGTATAACCCCACTTTAAAAGAGAAGGGTGGTTTCAGGGGACAAAACGGTGTGCCTTTTTGAATGTGTGCTCCAGAAATCAGTCTTTGGACGCTGCCGATCCTGTCCAGCTTACACGTGTGTTGTCCTGGGTCTAATGCCCTGCCTTGCCTTAGCAGTGTGGTGTTTGAGAAATATACGCCCCCCAAAACTACCCAGAAACACCAGTGCAGATGCAGAAGCTCAGCTAGTGTCTGTCATTACACAGCGTGATTTGGCAACCACTGCATATGAATTTATCTGATACTCCCACGAACCCTCTACTAACATTTCCTGTTCTCTTTTTAAATGTTTTTATCAGTGTGATTTTTATCGTAATATAGTGTCTTATTGACTTTGTAGTGTTTAACCTTACTATGGTAGGTCAGTTTTGTTGTCAGCTGTCACTATCAGTGTCATTCTCTTATCTTTTGGTTTAAAAACATTTGGGATTTGATGTACAAAAAGACAGTGTTACTTATTTACTTTACTGCATGTAATTTACAGGTAGGTGATAAGAAAGAGAATCTGTGTTTAAAAGTGTAACACGAGTGGCTATATGTAGTGTTAGTTTCAAAGCAACGAGAGTGTGTTACTGTGCATTTAACTCAAGTGTAGTGATGATGAAATCCAACTGGAAAGAGATTACAAAGAATCACACAGCGAATTACTTATTTGCCATTCTAATAGAGGTGTTTTTTTCTGCATACCCATAAAGGAGATTTGAAGCTGGAGGCATCCAGTAGATTAATGTAGCTTTTATTCAACACCTCTCACGCATCAGAAGACAAGAGGGTTTTTTTACGTACTGTGATACTGTCAAAGTATGACTTTCTTTCCCATCTGAGTAGCAGAGAAAACTATATTTAACATAAAATGCATCTCAATGTGTTGTGCAGCACACGATTTCATGATGCATCAAGACTGGTTCATTGCACGACAATCTGTTAATTTCTGTCTATGACCTCTGGTGGTAAGTTTCCATTTTTAAGTGCAACATCAGTGTTTGCTTTTGTTGTGGGTGGCTATCTCAAATGAAAAGTGCAATCAGCTGTGTTACATACTACATGAAGGGATGTACTTAAAGGAATATATTTGTATTGGAGTACATTGTACATGTATTTATGATACTCACCTACAGTAATATATCCGATATGCATTTTTATACAGTAACAAGGTTGAAAAACCTTCAGCAGTGGGTAGGGCCAATGAAATAGGCAAATTAATCTCATGTAAAATCCTTAAGGGCAAATGCTGTAAACCACTGTGAAGTTGTGATGCTATGTAGATGTTGCCATTCCATTTTAATGAGTAAAATATGGAACATATTAGAAACAGTTTATTTAATCATAAATCGTAAAAGTATTTGTGTATAATAATGCACTACTGAAGTGTTGATCAGTTGACAGTAAGGATATTTATTTTTTTAGTGTGGTTGTGTGTGTCTCAGTGAGGTTAAACTGCATTGGTTTCCAGATGTAGTTGAGGAAGACGCTGAAATGAAACAGATGAGTTTGGTGCATGTATGTGTTCAGTCTGTGTTGTTACTATGTGGATCTGAATGTGGGGAAAAGTTTCAAAAGTTCAGATTTCAACCTGTATCAACCTGTTAGTGGTCTGATGCACACATGAAATGATTCTATTCATCAAAGGGATGGGGTGGTACACAAGTGCTAGCAGACTCTGATGGCAGCGATCAGAGCCATCTACTTTGGCAGAAGTTCATAACTGTGAAAAAGCAAAATGCTCCATTAATGCTAAACACTGTAAATACTAGATGATGCTGACTACAGGATATAATGACCAGAAGTATTTGAATATCTTGTTCCAGTTCTATCTCTTGGTGATGCTGACAGTGTTTGTGACTGTTGCATATCGAGACATTGAGTGTACTCCTGGTTATTAGGCAAAAAAAAGCATTTGAAAGAAATGTAGCAGCCAGATACTCACTTGTGATGTTACTCTAGAGGACATTAAAACTGAGAAGTAACGTATACTCAATTTACTGACCCTTTGGAAGCCAATAGAGAGATAAAACAGTAGATACACATAGCTGAAACATAGTTGAAATGTTGTATAGGATATAGATATGGATATACAGTATTAGCCAAATATTAAATAGCAAAAAGACAGGCTAATCAGATCTGAATATAAGAATATATCGGCCTCAAACCACACTTAATATGCCAGCTATCCAAAATGTGAATATTGTGGTAACACTTCACATTAGTTCCATTACTAACATTAATAAATGCATTAATTAACACAAAGAAACTGTTAACTTCAGTGTAACGAGACCCTTATTGATTCTAAATACTTAAGTTTATTTTTGTTTATGCTAACAAATGCATTACACTTTACATCCTAGATCTCTTAAACTAACATGATTCAGTGCATGAGTTTACAGGAACAAACCATTTATCTCTGACGGTAAAACATCAAGTTGGTCTTTTTTGCTGTAGTTAATGCTTCATTTATGTTAACTACTGCATTTCATTACTGTTAGTCCAGGGGTTCTTAATGTAAAGTGTTACAGTATTGTAACCTGCCAAGTGATCTATAGATGTAGATTAATGACTTCAGAGAATAATACATAGCATGTTTTTTTCTGTGTTGCCTCAACTCCTGTCAGGTATTTTTGTATCAAAGTTTGTCTAGAGTATTTATTGTAGAAGGTTTTTTCTTTAAACCACGCCATGTCAGTTTAAATTAATCTTTTACATGTTCGCTGAATTTTTAATCAGTATAAGGAACACCACATCTACCTTCACCCCTTAGGTGTTGTCTGACGAGACTGAGATACTCTGGATGCTCTTTTCCAGTTGTCTCAGATCTTGTCAAACTAATACGATTTTTTATCCCTGGCATCTTTCTGATGACACTAAGGCTGGTTTCTCATGCAGCATTACTTTTGTATTAAGCAGGCAAAAGCACATTTAATGTCTGCCTTTGAAGACTAGGTCCTTTAAAGAAACCAAAGTCCTTTAGTCTTTAACTGTCTTGATCAGATATGAAAACTTGGACAAATGAAAGTGGAGTGCCAATATATGTGAGAGCATTTAGTCAAGGGCATATTTTATCTGTTCAGTCACCTGTCGCTATTATGTTACTAGGGTCAGCGTGAAAAAGACATAAAGATGCATAAATGTCACTTAAGCTAACATGGCATTCTACATTTGAAAAGTGTGGCTTTTTTTTCCTCGTTTTTTCCTGTGTTTCAAACCCCTCGTGTGTCCTACCTTTTCCATTACTTTCAGAGAATAAAGACATTCTTTTGTGGCTTGTTCAGGTTCTGAGTATGTGTTGTCCTACTGTTGTGCTATTTTCTGCCACTTCACTTCATGTCAGTAGCACATATAGACTGCTACTGTTATCACAGAGAGACTGAGGGAAAGAATGTACAAGCATTCTACTGTTTGGCTGCACGAAGCCCCCTTCTCCTGCATTAATGACCTACCTGGGCCATGAGTCATGCTCAATGGAATGTAAATTATGTGTGATGCACTCAAAGTCACCAAAGCGAAAGTGATGCTGAATCTTCAGAACATTTTGATGTCCCCATTTCCTCAGAGTGTCCAAAACTGTTGTGACATTTGAGTCGGAAGGCTTTAACAAGGCAAGGTGTGTTTTCATGCTTATTGCTTGAGACATTCTAAGTTTAATGTAATTTTAGGTTTTCCGTACTTGTTTTGCAACCACAGAAAAGACTACAGCAAGCTGGTAGACGCATTTGAAATAACTCCATCCTTGAAGTCTAAAAACAGCTTTAATATCTTGGTCATATCTTTGAAACCATATCTTTGAAACCATGTGGATTAGACCATAGAAACCATATTGATTAGACCATAGAAACCATTTGTATTAGACCATAGAAACCATATGGATTGTATAAATGGTTTTCTCTGATTGCTTTGTTTCTAGCATGTATGTGGATATTGGACGAAACATCTGGTCCTCAATGGGAAGTAGGCCAACAGCTGTGTGGCGGCACCGCTGGTCACTTGGTCATGTATACAATAATTCCCAGAGATTCCGGGAGCAGATAGTTGTCGAGTTTAAAATTCCAGATTATCAGTGCCTAACCTAAGGTCCAAACCTGGTGAGTTTTATATTACGGCACAAACCAGAACAAAAGACCAAGTGTCTTTAGAATAACAGTGTAATAGCTAGCACCAAGGAATGAACTAAATCAACCATCGAGCAGGAGTATCATATGGTATGAACAACACAAACAGAGTTCTACAGTTTTTAAAGTTTATTCGAATGTATTCAGCCCGATGGCAGAGCTGACAGTGACCTGAAGAGTTGTGCTGTGCCAACTCTCTTTCTTCACCCAGGTTCAGTGGATGCGCTAAACTGTCACCTGCAAAAGAAAATACATACATATAGCACCACACCACCCATACGGTATCATACATACATACATACATACATAAAATACATATAGCACCAAACCACCCATACGGTATCATACATACATACATACATAAAATACATATAGCACCAAACCACCCATACGGTATCATACATACATAAAATACATATAGCACCAAACCACCCATACGGTATCATACATACATACATACCACGCTCAGAAACAAATGGAATGAAAAGCAGATACTAATGCTGAAGTCTAATCTGGTGTTCTTTCATTGTTGGTTCAGACTGCATTCATACCCAGGTTAGAGGTATGTCACTGAGTCTTCCCCAGCTGCATTCATACCCTGGTTAGATGTTACTGAGTCTTCCCCAGCTGCATTCATACCCTGGTTAGAGGCAGGGGCGTCGTTAGGCCTATTTTAGGGGGGCTGAAGCCCCCCTAAAATGTTCTTCAGCCCCCCCAAATTATTTGGCATTATTGGCTTAAAATATATATATATATATATATATATATTTATTTAGGTGATGTCATTAAATTAAACTATTGTTTCTCACATGGACAAGTTATTTATAACTCTAACATGCTACATAGGTGCGTGCGTTCTGGTTTGTATGTTTTCTCCCCCTTCAAATTACAATCCAATAGCCTATCATCATACTTAACGATATAAACCCCGGGGATCTTGCGGCGACTGCTGCGCTGGCTTTCTCACTCTGCCAAGTAACGTCTCTTCGACGACAGCCAGGATTATAGCCAAGGAGTTTAGCTCAAAGTAAATGATGCAAGGAGTGAAATTGTAAGTACGGGTAGTTACAGAATGTGGCTATCTGTAGTTGTTAACGATTGTTACCTGCTTAAATGTAGGTTTACTTGAGGTAAATGAAGGGAATATTGTAGTGGGCAATGTTAACACTAAGCTAGCTAGCTAGCTAATTTGTTAGAAACTGTCTCCAGTGAGCAAGAGTGTGAACGGGCAAATTCAAAATACAATACATACATCTGTCTATTCTTTGCATTAATATATCTCTCTAGTATTTCGAAACAATAATATCAGTCCCTATAGAATGTTGTTGTTTATAATCAATTAATGCTAGTGAATTCTAGTTTGACTTGATTTTAGTGAATGCATTGGGTGCCTTCCATTTCAGCCCATCATACAATATTTATCATTTGATAATTAAGATGTTCTTAAAATGTGTTTTTTTTATTTCGTTATTCATGTTTTTTTCCCCATTGAATGGTATTTGACATCTTTATCTCAGTGATAGTGTCCAAATGAGCATAAAATATCACTGGTATGTAAAAACTACAGGGACAACAAAATAGATGTAAATGTTGATCAAAATCGTATTCCCTTCTGCTCATAATAAAACAAGTAAACAACTCAAGAATTAGTATTTGGGAGCGGATAGGAAAGCTAGTTTATCCGTCTTTCCTTTACAAGCAGGACAATTATTTCTCTCTTTATTTGAGAAAAGTTCACATTTGTGTTGTCAAATTTCACTATGACCTTGAAATTCTGTCTCTTGTGTTATCATATACTGAATGCAAGCAAAACAACAGAGCAAAATCACACTCTTTCTGATTGAAACAATCTATGAACTGTCTGAAACAATGGATATCCGCGGCCCCAAATGGGCCCCAAAAAAAATTGCCGCGCGCTCTGCGCACAAACAAGCCACTCCCCTTGGGACTAAGCCCCCCCTTTCTTTTAATCCTAGAAACGCCTCTGGTTAGAGGTATGTTACTGAGTCTTCCCCAGCTGCATTCATACCCTGGTTAGAGGTATGTCACTGAGTCTTCCCCAGCTGCATTCATACCCTGGTTAGAAGTATGTCACTGAGTCTTCACCGGCTGCATTCATACCCTGGTTAGAGGTATGTTACTGAGTCTTCCCCAGCTGCATTCATACCCTGGTTAGAAGTATGTCACTGAGTCTTCACCGGCTGCATTCATACCCTGGTTAGAGGTATGTTACTGAGTCTTCACTAGCTGCATTCATACCCTGGTTAGAGGTATGTTACTGAGTATTCGACAGCTGCAGGACACAATTACTATTCTTTCTCGTCTTCCCTGTCCCTTCTCCTACTTTTTTTGTGCCCAACTGTGTGTTCATTTTGTGAAGACACAGGGCAGACAAAGACGTCATATAGCAATTTTTCATTAAAGAAAAAGTGTTAGATGAGTGTTAGAAGACTTAAAGAAGAGGTGAGGTGAGGTGAGGCGTGGATGATAAACAATACCCCCCCCAGGAATAATAATTACAGGAAATAAAGAACGAAGGAGAAAAAGATAAAGGTATCCAGTTTTTTTTAATGACTAAGAGGTGCTTAAGTGATAGACTTAAGTGATAGATCTTATTATGTGGCTTTAATAAAAGCGAGGTTTGCAGCGCTCACTTTCTTTATTCTCAAGGCCGCTAGCTCTAATAAGGCAATAATGAGAAATGACTCTTTCATTTGTTGAAACTACTTCTCCTACATCTCTGGTCCGTTAACTGGCTCCACCACCATGTTTGAGCAACTTGTTATTAACTTCCCCCCTGTAGTACCGGTAGTAGAATCGTTGTATTGTACAGGCCTTACCTATGACATCATCATCCTCTACCACTACCAAAACACATCTCCATACGTGCCTATCACTCACCATGTTCTCTCTCCTGATCCTCTGATTCTGCTTCTGGCCAACTCAACCTCGAATCGCTCTTTTCCCTCCTCTGTTAAAGCTACTGATGTGTAACTGTCAAACTACCCTGATTTTAATGCACAGCAAGACAGCTGTGATTTAAACATGTACAGCCCAAAGCATTGACTGCTGAGCAGACCGTGGATTATGCATACTACTGTAAACCTGAAATGGTATTCTAACTTCTAATATAGCCATTAACAGAGTGCTCTTTGTACAGCTGCAACTCCATGTCTACACTTCACTGTATTCCTCCTGCTCTGTCGTTTGGTCCCATCCCTCTTTCTCCCTCGGCCACGCACCATGGTTTATCATTTCATTCTGCACATCCCCGGCGTTCGCCTCTGGTTTTTGGGGGAAGCACCCTAAGCAAAGGGTCATTGTTTTAGCAGTATATAAAAGAATACAAATGTAAATCAGGTGAGATGACATAGCAGAGATGGCTTGTCTTTGATGAACAGAGTGATGGTGTACCAAACAACACATTGGTTTTCTATCCGACGACTGGAAAAATGAGTTTTGTAGAAGCACAAAAGCAGCTAGGAGCTGAACGAAAGAAAAGGGTGTCTATGGGAATGAAGAAATGCTGTGAACATCAGTGGAATATATAGATAACCAAAAACGGTTCATGTTTCCATGTTATCAGTGAGAGGGGATGAGAACAAGGACACAATAGCAGGGAAGGGAAAGGAGACGTGTGTGGGAGGACACTGTCCACAGAAGCGCTAACATGGGCAACATTTACATTTATATTGGTATGGTGAGTACTGACTCCAGTATTGGTAATATAGATGCTAGTTTCACTGATAAAGGAAAGGCTGTTCTCACGTGTAGAGGGGCTGGAGCTGCAGATGCGAGTTCTTCTGGGGAGGATGATAGCCGTAGGAGTCAAATCCACCAATGAAATCCACTGAGGAGGAAGGAGGAACAGCGCTCAGTGCCTCGTTTAGACATGACACGTGGCAAAGATAACAACAACACGGTTAATCTGCTTGTCAATGGATACTTACAATTGTCTTCATCCTCCAGGAACACTTTACTCACATAACAGGCATACACGAAGCCAAACAGCTGAAAGACATGGATGGGGAGAGAAGAAATGGGAGAAGGGTCAGTCAAACTGAATGACGATTACTGCACAATACTTGCAGACTGGGGTTGTCAAAGTGTGCGAATGTGTACTCACAGCCAGGAAGACCTGCAGGGAAGCACTAACCACCTCTATGTACTGATAATCTAAGAGGCAGCCACTGATAGTTATAACATGGTGATCCTGAGGAGCCAATTGGGAGTCAGGAACCGCTGTTACCAGGCACCCAGGACCATGCTCCATCCACCAGGAGCGATGCAGGGAGGTGTTGAATGTCATCAGGAAGTCTCTATCCTACAGAAATTGTGAAATTGTATTAAGAACAAATAGACAGCTCAAGAAGGTGAACAGTATGACAGGAGCGTCAGCGCAGCCTTCGAAATGTCATTATTGGTGCTGATTATTCCAATAAATAAAGTTTCCTTGTCACTCCAATGCATTTATCGACCATTGTTAAAATGATCAATCTGATCAATCATGTGCAAAGGCATTTAGAGAGGCAGCGGCCAAAGACACTAATAAACACTAATAACCAGGACACTAAGTTAGTTCAAACGTCAGTCCATCCCAAATACACTCACCTGTGAGAGATGTCCCACTTCCAGGTATAAACAGATGATGAAGGAGTTCCATCCGACCCAGACCACCAACCACACTGCATACTGTCAGGGCGAGAGGGACAGAAACCAGATATGGAGAAAGGGAAAACTAAGCTTCGTGTGTAATTCTCAGTCAACAGATGAAAATGTGAGCCTTTGCAAACACACTGACCACAATAACATGGGCTAATCCTACTCCTGAGAAACAAAATTCACAGTAAGGCTATTAACGTTGTAATCCTTCATCAAACATATCTAAACCTTTATTTGTATACACACCAAACGCTTTGTTCATAATCCTGCTTCTGGGGGGCAAGGGGTTGAGACTACCCTAAGAAGCTTTGCTACCCCTAGATGGCACTGCCCACTATGTAACGTGTACACGAGGGTCTTCTGATTCTCTGCTAAACTAAGATGGCTCTGTGCATTGGGCCTGTTTTACACCAGACTGTCTGTGGCACTCAGCTAATCTGAGCTGAATCACTGATTCTGTGGTGATAAAGCATTCAACTGCACTCAGAGTAACTGCTCCTGTTCCTGTCATGAGTTTTCTTGCGATTTTTGAGATGACTGAACAGATTATTACAAGTTGCACAGACCAAATACTGATCAATTTCTCACGGGGCTGACTGTTTAGACGAAAACTGATTCAATGAATCCTGTCTTTGTGTTAATTCTGCTACAGGCGCACCAAAAAGAGAAGGTGTTTTGGGGTTAACCAGCACTCAGTGAACTCTACAACAACACCTACCAGCTGAGAGGCAGCACAGTTGTCCTGCTAGCCTCATTAGCCATGAAGGCCCCAGGGCATTTACATAATACAGGTGAGGTCAGGGAACTGAAGGAATCTATCTTGACAAATAATGTCAAAGTTTTAGACAATTCTATCTAAGATGTGAGACATCACAATATCAAAATGTATTAATTTCACGTTTACATTGTGTGCTACATCATAACAGTAAAGTTGCGCCTGGTAACACATTCTGTGCTTGTAACTCTGTAGGCTTTGCACAGTCTTATCAGGTTCTTCTACTTCATCATCTGTGCTGTCAGAGTCTAAATTCTTTTCTCATGGAGATGTACAATGATCGGACTGAACACCACATTCACCATACGTCTGCCACAGGTTGTCTGTTGTCTGTATGTTGAGGTGGGTAAACAGTGGACACCTGTCTTGTTCAGTAACTATATGGACACTACAAAATAAAAACTAAACTGATTGCCAACTGTCAAAATCTGACACATGTGAATGTGAGCCCAAATGTGTTTGTGTGTGTGTGTGTGTGTGTGTGTGTGTGTGTGTGTGTGTGTGTGTGTGTGTGCAAGCATTGTAGTGTGTGTCTCACCACTATGATGTAACGTGAGCGGAACTGGACAGTGCCAAATACTCCCAGTATGACGGCCATGATGTGCAGGAAGTTTGCCAGGATGGGAGCCCACTGGTAGCCAAGGAAATCTATGACCTGTCTCTGTAGTGCAACCATCTACACACACACACACACACACAACATTTCATGTCACACTGTACACAGCCTTTGCATCGGTGCAGCTGTTTCCATGGAAACTGCTGCCAGCCAGAGCCTAGTGGCCTGTGGAAAGGCAGATGAGTCCTAAAACCAAACACAATGTTTTTCATTCTGATATTTACACATTTATGTAGGGCTAATTATACGACTGATAACATTGTCTACAATGAAATTGCAGTGATTGATATCTCATACTAGCATATGATAAGTAATAAATAAATATCAGACTCATTATTATAGTGTATTCCAGGCTACTTATATCTCACACATCGCCAAGCATATTCTCACTTTTGCAAGAATGCCTTAGCTGCTGCAAACACTCACCAGCTGCAGAATGCATATCACAATAAGCGTACACCTCCCGTCGCACCAAGCCATGATCGAGCGCGCTTTAAGCCCGAACTTCGGGCCGTCGGTGCTTCAACACTGCGGTCTCCCCTAATGTCCAAGATGTTCCGGCTCTGTTTATCAGCGAGCTACCGGACCCAGCTCGCGGCTTCCTTGCGATTTTATCATACCGCCAATGGGTATCTTCCGTTCAGGTTTTCTCCCGAAAAGTCCTCGAGAGCCACGGTTTCTGCGACGTCCTACCACAACGCGAAACACCGGAGCAGCCACGCCTTGATTTAGAGTGAGAATGAGCATGACAGGGGTAGCACAAGGTGCAAAAAAAGAAACGGACAGAAGAATGGTGCACGATGAAGAGAGGGAGAAATGAACATCATATCACACAGGGTCGAAAACGAGGTCCCTCGACCTAAGCAGCCGAGATGAGATCAAACAAAGCCGGACTACCATACTGATCTAACTCACCGGTGTGTCGTTTTTTTCTCAGGCTGAATTGCAGAAGAATTCCTCTTTTTGGTTTCCCCGACAGTAAAAACAATAGGCGTCAGAGAACCAACCAACCTCCACTGACCAACATCGAAGCACAGAGGGAACCTCCGCTTGAAAACACACGGCTCATGCGCGCGACCGACTGGCAGCACAGGGCAGACAACAGACAGGGCATCTCACATGTTTTGAAATTGATAAGATAAAAATATAAAACCGTTTAAAATCAGGTCCATTTACGGACCAAGCCCCAACATTTCTCATTCTTCCAACCAACATACCAGCTTAAAAGACAGAAGGAAACATACAATAGCTACCTCAAGGAAATTAATTGATCTAGAAATGAATTCGATGAAATTATACACATTGAGAAAGCAAAACTAAAAGACCTCCTCCATTCTGTCATTGCATTCAAACGCCACATACAACGTTCTGCAATACTCTCATGGTTAATGATATGGCAGACACACAGGCACTGGTGAGCTGTAGGCTACTGAGTGATAGGGAATACTCGATGACTATTTAGGCTATGCATAGGAATCATCATTTATCTTTGAACCCCTATAATACTCAAAAGTTGACTCAGGGTGAAAATATATAGGATACATTTTTGACAACACAGACTATATGTCAGCTGAAACAGAATGAATGACTATATTAGTGACTATATACCACATGTTTATAATGACAGTATGTACTTTTTAAAAACAATTGGTGAGGTATATTATTGTAGAAAGTGAGTTTTGTTATATCCTCAAATCAATTATGATCGTATCAGTGGTGTATGCCGTTCTGTTAGATTTCCAGTTTTGTGTAACTAGGGAAACTCCTTTTTTGCTAGTGTCAGCTACAGACTCAAGGAGATACATAGTAATCATGGTAACTTTGATATTGAACTGGCTTGCTGCCTTGCTATTTAAAACCAAAGATGATGAGCAGTTTTTTTTTCTCCCTTTTTTACCTGTTTACCCTCTAGAATGAGGGGTGATGAGTCCTGACCCATTCTCACTGTAAATGCGATAGTGATTTGATGTCATGTTCCACAGATGAAAACAAAACACATCAATAGTTCCAAATACAAATGACTTTCCACAGGATTTGCCTCGATGAAATGAGAGAACTACAGAACATTCATTGTCTGTATGTTGCTCTGTTTTATGGGAGGCCTGGAGAGAAGTTAGACTGAGACCTTAGCAGTGGGAGAGAGAACATGTTTGCTGCAGACTCTTGCTTGCAGAGGAGGGCTGGCATACTGGGGATGTTCTTTTTTGAGGTGGAGGTGCAGGACTTCCATTGGTGTGAATAAGAAGGAATGGAGCCCCAGTCACTCATGATCTCAATGGCAGTCCACTGGCTAAACTCAAGGTTTGAGACGACGTTCAATAGCTCCCCATATCTTGGTGATGACGGTTTGATGAGGTCAGATCTGATGCCAATAGCAGGTTGGATTCCCTCGCCCGCCCACTGGTCATGTACTGCCTGTTTTCCTGGAAGCCATTCATGAGATTCCTCTACACACCCACTGGGCATTAGACCAGTTGGCCACTGTTACATTTGCATAAATGTATTTTTAGTTTCCACCAGTCATTTATGCTCTCAAACTAGCGGACTAAAGCTTTTAAGTGTCCTTCGGGGCTTTCATTGAATATATGAATTTTGTATACGTTTTGAATAATTTAATAGATTTTTTATCCTTTTATTTTATTTTATTTATTTTAATTCTTTATTGTCTTTCCTGTTATTGTATATGTAAAGCACATTGAGTTGTACATGTGCATGAAATGCGCTATATAAATAAAGTTGCCTTGCCTTGCCTAATGAATATATGTATGAGTTTGGATCAAAATGTGATTTGATACTGTCCAAAATGTTGCTGTTCCTTTCCACAGTCTGTTTTGCACTGTTCATTACTCATTTTTCACTGACATTGTTGACAGACCCAGTGCTTTATTTTGAGCTCTCTGCTTCGTATTTGTTTGAGGGTAAGGTTCGCTGAGAGGCATCAATATCTTTGTGTTGATGAATAGGTTCAGTGACACATATAGAGACTTTTGAGGATGAATGTCCAATCATTTGAGTTAGACTTTTATACATCTTTAACAACTTACTGGTAGAAACACATGCATGTTTGTTGAACATCACTGTAAGTACACTACTGAATGTTGCATAACCGACATGCATAACATGAGGAAGATGATACTAACTTTCTACCACAGGTTAGATTAGCTATGGCTGGAAGTGTTTGTTCCACTTCAGGATGCAATTCCTTTAAAGTTATTGGACACTTTGGGGCTATTAAACATCTAAAGCCCCCACGGTTTGTGTCAAAACACAAAAGTGTAGCAAGTGTTTGATCTCACCCGCGTCCTTGTTGAACTTTCTTTGACAACATAAGACATTGTCAGGTATGATCCCAATATCATTTGATCCTACCAGCGGTTTGTGAAGACTTGATAAAAAGTGTTGATGGAGTAGCATATGACATACAATTCTGAACAAAACTGTGAATCTGTGAAGAATCATTTTATGTGAAAGCATAACATTGTTACGATATATACAAAGTAGTGCTGGTGATGTCAGAACTAGACCAAGTAGATGCATCAACTGTGGTGGATACAGTATATGCCAAAGCTTTGTAGAGGTACAGCATCACCTTCTGTTGCGCAAATTACCACCAGGTGGCGCTATCAACACAACATTGTGAGCTTCTTGAAGACATGTCAGAAAGATCATAAAGTTTGATGCTAATATGCCTGTACCTCGCTAAGTATGGCTGCGTTTCCTTTGTGGCTGTATCCTGAGCTAGACATTCAATATCACAAAACCCTGGCTACTTCTGGTGCATGATCCTCTATACTACATTAGGAGTACATATGTTGAACCAAGGTTTCTCAATCCTAAATCAGGTCAAGAATGCCACTGTTGAATCAGTTCTATCAGGTGTGTAGAGCAGGGAAAGATGGAGAACATGCAGAGTGTGTGTGGGGGTGTGTGGTTGTGTGTGTGTGTGTGTGTGTGTGTGTGTGTGTGTGTGTGTATGTGTGGTGAATTCATTCATTCATTCATTAAATTCAGGCAAACCAACATTTTTCTAAATCTCAATTGACATCTGAAATAGGAGAAATATCTAGAGGAGATTTTTGGGATATTGAATATCCTACTGATGAGAGTGAGACCCACTGCAATAAATACCTGCTGAGATAAAGCCTAATTCCTGCCTGGCTGTAGCGCCAACTAGTGTGTGAAATGATTCTAAATCTCTTGAGCATTCATGTTATGACCACTGATTCACAGCCTAGGGCATGGTTCCAGTAACTAAAGTAAGCAAAAGAATATTGTTGAAAATTAACACAGGGTGTGTAAGACGTTTACGGACCTGGAGATAATTTCTTTTACATCTGTTGGCCCCTGTGCATGCTGACCATAAGGAAGGTTTGGTGTTGACAAGTTGTGACCTCAGTTCACTCATTAACAAAACAGCTGAGAATTTCAAAAATACTACAATGAATATGTGAGAGGAGAAACCAACAACATCTTTTCATGAAATAACAGTGTGGCATCAATCTCAAGGGAATAGAAATTCCAAAAAGCTTTGGTTGGATAATTTGTACCAATTATGGTCTCAGTTCATCAAAATGATTCTAGATATACTCCTCATTAAATAAAATCCACAACAGTAGTGGGGAAAACATTTTTCATTCTCAAATTCAGTCTCAAAACAATACATAGTACAAATTGACATTATAGGGTGTGTTGAATTCACAATGACACACAGAATCAAAGTGAAGTAAGTAAGATGGCGGCACACATGAATGCCCAGATGTAACTTGTGGTGTAAGAGGAGCTGGGCAGACTTGAACACTGGAGAGTTGGTGCTTTGGTATGAGCTGTATCCATGTGTGTGCAACTAGAGTAATGATGACAAGAAGACATACCATTCCAGTGGGGGCCTTTTCGTCATTAATGTTTGGCCGCTATACATTATATCGCTTGCAAACATGGAAGTAAGATTGCCTTTTGCAGATTGGTGGTGGCTGTTGTGTCTAGAAGCATGTGTGAATGTAGTTGTTCGCAGAGTTCTGGGGAGCCCTAATACAAGGGGCAGAGGGCATACTATAGGCAGCCGCAGGTCTTGACCACCATGTTGCGGTGCTTCTTGAGGATGACGTTGTTGTTGTCGTCGTAGAAGAGCACAGAAATGGGGCTCAGCTTGGTCGGGGCGCAGCACGCTTTGGGCACCTCATCTGGCTTCATGAGGTGAACCTGGTTATGGAATCAGGACAAGTTCAATTATGTCATCATATTTCATTTCATTTCATTATGTATGTGTTGATATGCTGTTAGTATCTATGTGAGTGTGATATATGGTCTATCCTTAAAGCGAAATGACTGTGATTGAATTATAGAAAGACTGAGAGAGTAGTGGAGAGAGAGAGAAAGAGAGAAAGAGAGAGAGAGAGAGAGAGAGAGAGAGAGAGAGAGGCAAAGCTGATATACAGTAAGAATGGCAGGCTCAAACAGAGCAAAAGAACTGACCACTAGTTGGATCATGGCATGGTTGGTGGCATTCATGCAGGCCCCTAGGGGATAGTCACACGCTCCATCACAGTAATAGGCTGAGTAACCCCGTGGAGCCAACACCCAGTCCTGAGGGAGAGCGAGACACACACACACATACACACACACACACACACACACACACACACACACACACTCAAGTCACGTCTCAAAAAAAGAAGACAAAATTCGACCATGTTTTTGTTCTGCACGTATTATTTTGCGGATTTTTCTATCAACATTTCTACAAATCTCATTTAAGAATTGTAACAATCAGAAAAAAATGCAGTTCACTACTCACATCTGAGTGACCAGGTCGCAATACATATAAATGAGTGCGTCCACAGTTTGTGGACAGTATGTTCTACAGGGAAATAGATGGCCTTGACCAAACCACAAAATAATATGTTCAGATGTGTGTGGATGCCATGTTTGTGAGAAAGCTAACCTTCCAGCCCAGATCACTGAAGCTCACATACAGCTCATGTCTTTTGCATGCCTGCCGGCCACTTGAAGGAATCTGATCTGTGCACAGAAAGGTAACCACCATTAATCACACAAAGGATCATCCCATCTGTGGTTTACCAGAACATTCTCCGTGATTCCTGTGTGTAAGCTCACCAAACATTCCGGGCCGGTTAGGGTGTGGTAGGATATATTTG
Source organism: Clupea harengus (assembly GCF_900700415.2). Lineage (NCBI taxonomy): Eukaryota > Metazoa > Chordata > Actinopteri > Clupeiformes > Clupeidae > Clupea > Clupea harengus. The sequence goes on along the minus strand of NC_045170.1, from coordinate 23,943,098 downwards.
GTTTTTTTATTCTTGCGGGGGTTGTTGCGGGGGAGAGCTCGAGGAGGGCGGCAGGGGGCCTGGCTGGCCCGAAAGAATGTCACCATGAAGGGCTGCTTTGAGCGGGGGCCCCGTCGCCCGACCAACCCCACCCATCCTGCTGACAGTGACCGGTCTGAAGGAGAGGTAATGAGGATGATTATTAACACAGGGTTGCGTCTGATTCCTTGGTGACATTTGACCTCACAACATGCTATGAATGTGTAGAAATGTGATCCACAGCACCAGTCCATGAATCTGTCAAAATCTTAAAAAGAATATTTTTAATAATATTTTTAATAACTCACTGGCAGTGTTGAGCAGATTATGGTAAACTGTTACGGTTGCCAAATTACATGATTAAAGATAAAATCAGCAAAACAGGCTTAAATAGGCTGTGCCTTTACGTATTATATGCTTTCAACAAAGTCTAATCATTTATATTTAGGGCCTTCAATAATACTGTGTTATGGTGATAGTATAATGGGATGAGGGAAACCTTTTTCAATGATACCAGCTATCTGCCCACTAACCCTTCCTACACCTCTCCGACCCCAATACTGGAGAAGGTAACACACTGTACCCTGAAGCTCCAACTCAAAGGCCAAATAATCAGACTACAAGACTGTGAACTATACATGTCTTACAGATGTCCAGAATGACATCTGTTGAAAATGACACTGGAAAAATGGCAAGATATTTATTTGATTAACCAGAATGAAACAGAACAGCTAATCTCTAAAACAAACCGGTCCACTTAAAGCTTTATTTCATTTGCAACTTAAAGTGACATCACATAAAAACCGACAGTGAGTCATATCTGAGCCTTTCCAGAATCAGAGCTCCTCTCTCTATGTTGCCATGGGCTTCGCATAATGCTGACAAGGTATGAGAAGATTACATCCACAAATTCAACTCTTTCCTATAAAAAGGAAACCACATTTTTTTAAATGAGTCTTTTTTTCCACAAGTACTCCCAAAAGAGATAAATGAAGAGAGTAATCAACAGTTACATATTTCTGGGTATGAAGATTTGATTTAGCCTGTTTAGTCCAGTGGGTTTCCAATGACAATTCCAATCACAGAAAATATTTGTTCCATGCCATGTGGATATAGTTCACCATCAATACAGCAGATATAAATTACAGTGAGTAGCAATATTGTTAGCTAACACATTCATTTAGCATGCCTTTTGCTTTCAGAGAATTGTAGAAGATAGATTGAAAGAATTAGAGTGGCACATTCATGATATTATGATGCCATTTAGCAGCCTGTTGTTTCCATTTTAAGATGAAAGACGCTGATTCTTTCTAAAATCCCTCCTTTTAGTTAAGCATCATAAGAAGCCACAGCTTTTTGCTCATAACTTTGTTTACCAATGTCATATACTACAAGCAACTAACATTACAGGCAACTCACGTTTGTGTGTATTACCTGGGAATTATACCTATAACCTTGGTTTTGTAAGCACCTTGTGTGTATGGTCGAGCTATCTGAATACATAATCAACTCAGAAACAAGTCATATCATGATGTCCAGCTCTCTGAAGTAACTTGTGTTATTATGAATGGGCTTACGCTGGAGCCACTGTACACATGTACTAACGGCAAGTTATTTCTGAGACCTTCCCAACCCGACCCCCACCCGGTGCCTCACCCTCCTCCGTCTCCACGTAGAGCCGGATGCCCAGGTTGCTCCGTGGGTTCAGCAGCCAGCGGTTACTCGCCGAAGTCACGTCAAACGCCAGCCAGCCCTCCTGCCCCGCTGGCACTGACTGCATGTCCAGGAGCACCAACTCTGGCTCCCTGAAACAGCAGCCATCACAGTCATGAGGTTTAGAAATGTTATACAAATATATGCCATATCAAATCAGTGATACTATATCGGGATGTTGCAGCTATGACTGTACAGTGAAATATATGCCTGCATGTATGACAGCGTAAGTAGTCCCCTACATCAACATAGGGTAAGTACAGATGTCTGAGAAATTGTGTGAGCAGCTGCTGACGAGACCACAGAGAAGAACATCTACATGTGAGAAATGGCTGTGATTGCACACTGATCTGGAGTCTGTGGAGGAATATGTCGACATCCATCAGCATTTGTGCATATGACCACGAATGAGTCATGTATGTATTATGGGCCCTCTGTGTCCCCAGTTGGCCTTGTACTGCCAGTGCAAGGGCGGGGGTGGGGAGAACTTCTGCACATTAATGGGTAAGGACACAATTGCGTGACTACTGACAAAACTAATGAGTGTATACCTAACCAGATAGCGGAACCAGATTGACCAACTCATCTGGCAGCAGGAAATAAAGAAATAGATCAGATCTGAAACTGAAATACTATTCAATCTTTCGCGAAATACCAAATTATGTAACTTTCCACAATTTGACCGTGTACGATATGACTCTACCTGATTGCAGCCAATGAAAAACACCATGGGCCCTAATTTGATTGATAGGCAATGAGCAAAGTAATGAGCGACGTGCAAGTCCGTCACATACACCAAAGCTATTGTGTGGCGTGTGGGAGCATTGCGCTGACCCACCATCTTGCTCATGGTATTAAACTGGCTAAATGATTTTGCCAAGTTATTAAAATAGCTTTAGTTCAACAGCAGACTTAGCGCATTGCTTTGCCTGCTGCCCGATAATGCAATTAGGGCCCCATATGTGTCATTAGATTCATTTATCAGTATATCAATATCAAAAGCATTCATTTACTGGTCATCAACTGCATGATGGCATACTGTCAACTGTTGATCAAGCATCATCTGGCTCAGTGGCTATGCCCAGAGGTAAATGTTTGAAAAGTAAATGCAGATCAAATGCAAAACAACTCTGTGGTTTAACAGTTGCTGACCAAAGAGGGACATTAAATGAGTGAGAAACTCGCCACTCTGGTGAACTTGTGACTATATTCATGTGCGGACACAGACATCACCAGCTCATGTATGATGGATGTTAGACAAAATGTCCAACGTGCAACAGTAGCTGCCAACATGATGAAGAAACCACACATGTGGAAGGCAATAGACAGATATTTTAAATCTAAAACGACAGAGAATAACGACATGGTTTTGTGTTTGAGTGGTGGCTGGGACTGCATCACCTGTGTCTGTTCTCTCGCTGGATCTCATAAACAGAGATGTGTAGCGTGTGGTTGGCCCTCTGGCCCATGGTCAGCGTCTTGTAGATCCGAAACTCCGCCGCCGTCACGGTCTCTCCCTGTGGGAGGGGTGTGAGGTCGAAGCGAAACTCCTTCCAGTACGGACGTGGTTGAAGCAGGTCTCGCTCATGCTCCACTGGAAGGGGGACAATGAACACATTGATGAATTACAAGCACTGCTGGGTTCAAAGGGGAGGTTTATTTGTTATTGGTCGACCCACGAGACAGTTGCAATGATGACAAAAGACAAAATCTTTCCGTTGGGACTGTTCTGTTCATGTGTTCATGTGCCTGTTCATGTGCCAGAAGCTTGCTGGCTGTCTGTTGAGGCTTACATTATTTGAGGTATAGCAAGCCCTCTGTGCAGGTCTAAACTGTCAGCTGGGTGTCAGAGGCATCTGTTTAACAACTTTCTTACATACTGTATCTCAGGCAGACAAAACTGGACTACACAATCTTATCTATGGCCCAAGTTTCTGCAATACAGCTCAACTGCACGTAGATCACTAGGTATTTTGGGCATTCTACAATAGCCTCAGTTTCATTGGAACTCAGGAGCAAATTCAGAACCTATACACCTATCAGAGGCTTCTTTAGCAAATTATTTGGTTTTGTCTGGAATATCATGGATAAATATCATTGTGAGTCATCATCATAGCAATGGAAATTGCTGCTATGTTTCCTCATCATTGAGCCATAAAGTTCATATTTTCAAAAAAGAGCACGGGTCCGAGCATCGATCCTTGTAGGTATTTATAACTAGATTGTCAGTGAGACTGACAGACAGACAGAAACAGAAACTGAAACAAACGGTCGCATGGAGAGAGTAGTGATGAGAGAATGTTTCAGCTTGGGAGAGGAGAGTGGACACCAAAAAGCAGCCAATGATCGAAAGGGAACAAAAAAAGAATGGAAGACAGAAGAAACATATGAGTGGAAGGAGAGGTAGAGACAGACAGACAGATAGAGCACAAGAAGAATGGTAACAAGAGAGGAGTGAGTGTGTGACCTTGCTGAACACACTGGAGCAGACTGACACCCCCGGCCGGTACCAGAACGTTCTGTAATTATACCCCACCAGCACAGCAGCCCAACAGCACTGCACCACTAATTACAGGCTGCTCAGATATATATAGAGAGCCATCCAGCAGTATTTTCATCTGCTGAGTGCTGCAACAGGGCCTGTAATTCTGCACAGCTGTGCTCTCTGAGCCGCATCTCAGTGCTCAGACCTGGACCATGGACCGCATGGAATGGTTCACTGTGGAGAGTGGACCTGGCCTGAGAGAGACTATTCCTGTTCATACAGCTTGTACTGTTTTTAATTGTCTGATTGATCTGTTTTAGCAGCCACAAGGTAATGCACATAGAATGTGATTGTTCTTTTTTTTATAGTAGTATGACACTGTGATTTATTTAACATATACCACACACAGACTGCACACAATCATGTTTACACTGGTGATTGTGTCCAGCACTGAATCAAGTGTTTTACGGCCTACAAAATAGTATCTTGGGGACATATAACATAAATAAAGACAATACAGTGATTTCCCAGGGTCTTCTTCTGAGAGAGAGGAAGGAGACAATTGGGCAGAGGATGTTTAAACTTATTCTGTGATAAGAATCAGAGCAATCTGAACTGCAACAGGAAAACAGTCTTTACAGTGATAGTGGGAATGTCGGACAGGAAAACTAGGAAAACTCTGCATACCGCCCAAGAAATATTAAGCATAATCAGCATACTCATCTCTGGTAATCATCAGTTCAATCTTATTCACCAGAAACCGCTGAGTACACCCTTACTATGTGACTGTGTCTTTGGGAAGGATACTCAATGAGTATGGCTTGCTATTGTACAACATAAACTCCTTGCCATTGCCATTGTACTGCATTGTTCTGTTGACATCTGCAAGTTTTACATTCTTAGCTCACTACCTTTTATCAAAGCCCTCTGATGGTCTTGAATGGAGCTTGTTATTGACCCCTGAGGAAAAGGTCTTTCTCTATTTCCTATACCTTGAGCACAAGCCACCATGACAGCCATCCAAACACACGTGAACTTTGACCCTCCCCACGCCCATCACTCACCGAGGTTGACGAAGCTCATGACTGTGTCAGCCTCGCTGACGACCGTGCCGAGGGGAGGCATGTGCGTGCTGAGGGTGGGGAAGGCGTGAGTGTGGACGTGGCCCGTCCCATCGGCGGCCAGCCTGCCCCCCAGGCCTTCCTCGCCCTCGGACACGGCGTGGTACAGGTCCAGCATGAAGAGGGGCGCCGAGGACGGGGGGCGCAGCGGAGGGTGGGGACGGGGGCGTCCCGGCAGGCCGAGCACGGAGAGGATCTCGCGCTGCATCTCCTTCTTCTCACGACCGCTCAGACGGCGGAAGCTGGAGTGGACCACCCCCTCCACCCCTCCCCACACACACAGCAGCACGCACACGGGCAACAGGAACGCCAGGGGGGATAATCTCCTGCCCTGGCTCCGGCTGACGCTACTGTGTCCTTTCCAACAGCAGGGGATTGTGTGTCTTCTGGAGCTGCTCCTATTACAATGTCTTGCAGAGTCCTGACTTGAGGGATCCACTGCCATGATTATACTTATGTCTCTATCGTTATGACACACTTTAAGGCTCTGAAAAGCCACGCCACTGGAGTCTCTTATGCTCTTAACCCAGGAGTATCACTGGTTTAGAACAACCCAGAATGTTCTGAAACTGTCACTGCACCAGCAGAAAAAGTGGCTATCACAATTTGGCCAGTACAAGGAGTCGCCTCACTGACCTGACCGTGCACGTTTTTTGTGTGTTTGGTTGTTTTTTATATCTCCTGGAAGATAGTCCTCTGTGGTACGTGTTTCATTAAGAAAGGGCAGTGTTTTCTGTTCTCATTGCTTCTTTTTCTCGTTCCTTACCCTGGGTACACTATTCATGTGTCTCCAGACCGCTGCGACGCTTGCTCCTTGAAGAAGCTGTTTTATACACAGGTTCAGAGGAAGGAATGACTAGCAGGAGGAACAACAGTCCGGGCAGAGGAACATAAACATGTATTTTTCGGCGTTAGCGAGTCGGCTCCTAGCGGAGTAAACTTGGAGAGGCATGAAAGGTAAGAGAGAGAGAGCAGGTGGACGTCTGCTGGGCACCGACAGAAATGTGATATATGAGTCACGAAGAAAATAAATAAAATGGGTCAGACGCACAAGTGAGTCTTTCTTCAGAGGTTCCCAAATCAAATGTAACACCTGCCAATTCTCCAGATCCGTCAGCAAGCCTCAACATGATCAAAACCACACTGTATATCCACCAGGCATGGAAAACACCCACAGCAATCTTCTAACTCCAAACTTTGGATCTCAATACTCCTTACACTTGAATCGGTTGCATCTACATGGAGCCAGACTTTTTTTTTTCCGCTCACTCTCTGAAAATCTCTGAAAAAGTTTCCATCTTCCCAAGAGAAACTGATCCTTTACTCTTGACACAACACAAATCATACAGATTCCTTCAATCCTTCAATTACAAGTCCAACAGGAGGGCGAAACACATTTCTGTAATCCTACAACTGTAGCCTCCAGAAAGCCCTCTGGTGCTCCTGTCCCTCGTAGTCCTCTTGGTCGGACGTGCAGTGCAGTGTGTAATCACTGAAGCCTGCACATCACAGGATGCCCCTTTCAATGAGGGTGTTTCCAAACCAAGGCTGACTCCCTCACTCTCTCCACAGCCCTTGATGACTCTTCTCCTCCCTCCTCCTTCTTTATACCCTTTCATCTCTCCTCTATTCATCCACCCTTTTCTACTGTGTTATCTAGTTCTATGCCATTACATTTGTTTACAGAAAAAAACAGCAAATGAAAGGAGGTTTGTATTTATCCAATCCAATATTTGCAAATGTAATTAAGGAAAAACATACAAAGAAATGACTTTGAAGTCGACCGAACAGATGAAGTGTAAATTCCTTCATCCATCTTAATCCGGGGTGGTGAATGCCAGTTTGTGTTTGTGGCACACGCGGACCTCTGTGTGCAGAATTTTGCCCTCCGGGAACGTTCTCAAATATAGTGCAGGGTTTATGTTCGAGCAAGTGTGTGTGTGTGTATGACTTCAAACGTGCCCAGCTCTGTGGTCACTTTGAAATGCAGTCACATGGCTTCGCCACAGAAGCCAGACCGACGTGCCAAACCAAGTGGAAAGCAATGTGGAATCCCCACTCAGGTGCCGAGGCTAGTACAGGCAAACGTGCTGTTCAGTGCTCCTGTTTAGTGCTAACTTGGTGTCGCCAGATGATTTTACATGTCAAGAGTTGGAGTGGACTGCAGAGAAGGCAGTGTGTGTGTGTGTGTGTGTGTGTGTATGTATACGGTCAGCAGTACTCGGGCTGTGGTGATGACATGTATGTGGGAGAGGATGTGAGTGGGTTTAAATATTTGTATGTGAACCCACACACACGCAGCTGCAGAATAAGGCCTGTAAAACACACAACACACACACACAAATGTACGACTGTGAAACACCACCCTTCCTAAACCCCATCCGCTCTGTGCAAACCCCAAACATATACAGAATCCAGCTCAGGCACATACACACACAAACACGGTCCGAACACACAACAACACACAAAACACGGTCATGACACTACTGTCATGTTCCCCTCCCACAAGCTCCGCCCATGGACTCACTGTCCACGACACATTACAAAACGACATACACAGCCATGAACAACATTTACAACGTCATACACAAGCCCATCGACACACACATTTACAAACGCATACACAGCCATGAGCACACGACAATGACACAAACAATATGCTAGCTAGCTTTTGCAGGGTGTAGTCCTGATCACATCGGGACGTACTTGCCCTCATCACTAATTACTCATTTACTGTTACTCCATGGAATTAAACACACACAACACCACACACACACACGACACACCACACACACAACACGACACACTCAACCTGTGGGTCTCTTTCCTAAACTCCACCGAGTGGGAGACGAATACTAATTACATGTCAAAGACCACATAACAACATAATATTTTACTGCAAGCATTATTTTAATACAAAAGAACAAAAAAAGTTTTATAATCTTATTTTTTTTTCTTTTACACAATTTCACCCCCCCCTCCCCCACACTCTATTTCATGTTACACAGACCGGAACAGAATGGAAAGGCGGATCCTTTCGACAGCTCCTCCTTTCTTCCTAGAGACAATAAATAAACACGAACCACCTAACGATATTGCTCACTCTCATTAGGTTCGCCATACACCTCCATTCTCATTGGAACAAACGGAGGAACAATGTTTGTCAATGACAGAGACAATTTGAAGAGCCTATCAAGGGGAGGCAGCTGAGGGGGGTTGGGTGGGGGTTAGGCAGAGCCCCAACACTATCCCATCACCCCCTGAGGTCCTCCTCAATCATGTCTGAAGATGCCGTTGAACCTACACACAGTAGGAAGCCACTTTTGACAGGATCTGGGATTTGTAGTCATAGGTGAAGAAGGCCACCACTGGAATCGGTCAACTTCCTTGTCAGTTTAACCACAAAAAACATGATCAAGTAAACTACTCTAGGAGAGGCAGTCTCCAGGGTTTTAAAAAGTCTTCATTATCATCATCATCATCATCATCATTATCAGAATTCTTTTAATACTAGTCACTCTCCATAGGTGATATGCTCCTGTACGGAAAAATAAATACACATTTTCTTATACTAGAAAAAGGAACAAAAACAAATACAATAGGATTATAAATTAATCAGAAAAAAGAGACATTCACAATTTATTAATTTTTGCATACTGTGAAGTGACGTAATGACCTTAAAGACCTTCTTGTAACTTGTGAGGAGGAAGCAGAGTTAAAACAAACACATGAACACATGGGTTACCATGACAACATCAGCGGATTCAAAGGGTGAATGGCGGCGATGCGTACGGTCTTGTACACGGTCTTGGTGATCTCTAAACGGTGTCTCCTGGGTGTCTATGAAACAGAGGGGCAGTCTGCTGGGCTTCTGGAGTTTGGTTTGAACACAACCCAACACACACGATTGGAACGTAGGGAAACACGTCGCTTCAGTCAGATCACTAAAGAGGGCTGGAGCACGTGTGTGTGTGTGTGTGTGTGTGTGTGTGTGTACTTGTGTTGTATCATGTGTGAGCCTCTGCACACCATAGGTGTAATGGCTCCCACACAATCCCCAGCTGGACTACATTTGTCCATTCTGTGTTGTTTTTTTTCTTTTTTTTCCGCATAACACTGTGACCACCTCCTCCTGACATATTATGGACCCTGTCATGTTGCTGTGGCGTGAGGTAAATCCCCTTTGCTCCTGTAGTCCTGCACCCAGAGTGACGGCTGGGCTTTGCATACGGATATGCTGGTCACAGTCACTCTGGATCAGCCAGTCCATGGACAAATCGGCCAAACAGAAGATGGTCGCCCACTGTCCTTCCCTATACCCCGTGGAGTCCTGTACCAGTTGTGCTGTAGGGTAGTGTGCAGGTGTGTGTGTGTGTGTGAGAGAGAGAGAGATAGTCCAAGTGCATGTGCTGAAGAATCAGTAACCCGCTCAGGGGCAAAAGAAAAAGGTCTATAAGGTGTAAGTAAAGACAATGGATCCAAAGTAAAGACAATGAGAAACACAAATAAGGCAGCATCCTGTGGTTCTACCATTAGTCAGAGCGGAGCGGAGCGGAGGAGGTTATGGAGCAGCAGCCCCTCTCCCGTCTCCCGTCTCCCACCTGTGTGGAGGAGAGAGAGGGGGGGGGTGGGGAGGGGTCGCGTGGGGTCGCGTGAGTCTGGCCCCAGCCTTGTGTGTGCTGAACTCTCTGGGCCATCGGAGCTGGCCAGCCTGTGTGTGTGTGTGTGTGTGTATCTGTAGAAGTGCCTGTGCTGTGGCCCTCCTCTTCCTCCTCCTCCTCCTCCTCCATTGCCGGGTTGAGAGTGGGCACACTATTTCTTCCCGGCAGGTGTTTTGGGGCTGGGCGCCTTCTTGGAGATGGTGGGGATCTTGGAGGGCTTGCTGCCGGGGCGGCGGGGCGTGTCCGAGGTGTCGGAGCAGGCCGAGCGCGTCTCAAGGAGCTCCGAGGCGTCCGAGGCGTCGCTGCCCCTCCGGCTGCTGGCACGACTCCCTGCCCGGCTCCCCGCCCGGCTGGCTGCTCCACTGGCTGAGGTGGGGGTGCGCTTGGAGTCTAGACAAGAAGAGAGAGGATGAGGTTAGACAGCAGACAGTGGCCAAGTCAAAGCACTGCCAATGCTGACAGGTCTGCTCTGGGTGACTCCTAATCCCCCTCATCTTTTCTCCAGTTTAGATCGACTACCTTCCATAGTTTGATCTATTGCCATCTACAACGGGAGTCACTTTGTAGACATGAGATTAGTAAAAGCTGATACTAAGTCGGCTTAGGTATGAACGGCACAGGTGTAAAGCGCATAGGAGAGCTCACCTGGGCGTCCCTTGGATGCAGAGCCAGGCGTGGCTCCTCCGTTCTCCCCCGTCAGTGACCCACGGCTGGAGTGGAATGCCGGACGCCTTAATTTGGACGATGCTGTCCCCTGTAGGTGTGGTGGACACGTGTCATGTTACAACTTCTTTAGTAAGTTGGGCTGAGTTTCCTAAAAGCTTTTAAGTGCTCTAACTATAAACAAATTGTAGAGAGAGTATTATTTCGTATACTTACTCTTGCGTCATTAACTGTTGCACTATAAAGCTTTTGGGAAACTAGGCCTTGGGTATGTCCATATTAGCATGCTAACTACTGCTTTGTTAACCCTTTGTTAAATATTAACTAATTCATTAATGAATAGATACATGTCTCAGTGCAGACCGGATTGGTTATATTTGGGTGGTGAGGGTGTGTGTCTTGTCAAGTAGCAGTTAATGTGTTAGGAGCGTTACGGGGTAGCAGAGAGGGGGCGAGTGTGTTACCTCTTGCCCTGGGGTGTGGGCAGTGTGATCTGGACAGGACTGGCACTTGGTGGGAGTTGGCGTTTTACTGTGTGCCAGCCAGGGCTTGGCATAGCCCCGCGAATGAGAGTAGGACGACTGGGAAAACAGGCAGTGAGACACAGGGATGGACAGAGGGGGAGAGGAGGAGGAGGAGGAGGAGGAGTGAAGGATGACAGACAGAAAGGGAAGAGAGGGAGGAGAGGAAATGGAATGGGGTGTGTTTACAGGTGAGGGTGAGTCCAACCACAGGAGTACATGGATGAAATCAGAATGATCAAAAGCAATGGGAAGGTATGCAGGGGACAAAAAGGACAAAAGAAAAAGACAGAACAACAAATGAAACACGGGACGAGATGGCAAATGAGACAGTGATCACCATGAGACCGAGACTGAGACGTGCACAAACAACTCAATCAGACAACACACTCACACGATTACGAACATCACAAGAAGTAACAGACACCACAACACACTCGTATGAGCAAACACACTCACACAATCATGAACATCACAAGGAGTAACAGACACCACAACAAAATGCACCAACATGACAGAGTGATGGTAGTGTGTGTGTGTGTGTGTGTGTTTGATTTTGTGCTGTTTTGTTTAGCATTTCACTGCAATTAGTTCGAATTTCAATCAGACACTAATGAGTTGTGATTGGGACTGTGAAAGCCCCCGCTGTGCTGTTAAATGTTTCTGAGGATTCTGGGGGTCTAGCAGGGCAGCAGCAGCAGCAGCAGCAGCAGCAGCAGCATGTGATGATCTCAACAGAACAGAAGAGCTCCCAAAGCAGAGAAGAGCTATATAAACATTTATGCACAAACAGATGCCATGGACATGTGCTCACACAAACATGTTTTCGTGTGCCGGTTGCACAAGTGTTTATGTGAGGTGTGTTTGTGTTAATCAGTTCAAAAATAATGATTACTTTAGCTGCTAAAAAAAACATTTAGACAATTTTGATGGCAAAAACACAATGGCCCTCATTCTCGAACATTTTCTGAAGTTTCTTCTGAAATGTTTCTTACGGGCTTCGGAAAAACAACGTAAGCAAAAGACATCCGCCAAATTCATGCACGCTTGAAAATGCGGTCCTACGCAGCAGAAGTTTTCTGGGCTGTGCTCCCCCGGAAGAGTTTTCTTAAATTGAAAGCGCGTTCTCGTGCTCCTGAATTTGCATACATACACGCCCTGCCAGCTCCTTATAAGGGCACGCAACCGTAGTGACGTGTGCAGTCGGAATCGACCGAATCTACACGAAAGCAACTCGTAAACGAGTCATGTCAAAGCGGTTTCGTGTACATTACATTTAGTCATTTAGCAGACACTTTTGTCCAAAGCGACGTACAAGGGATAGAACAGTCAAGCTACGAGCAATAGAGACCTAGTGTAACAATAAATACTACTTTACATAAGAAATAGAAAAACGAAATAGGAAATAAAAACGAAGTGCAGGAATGTAACTGCTATAAGTGCAAGTTAAGCACTAGTCGAAGTGCCAGTTAGGAAGGGAGGTGCTCTCTGAAGAGTTGGGTCTTCAAAAGCTTCTTAAAGGTAGAGAGGGACGCGCCTGCTCTGGTAGTGCTAGGCAGTTCGTTCCACCAACGTGGAACTACTTGAAAATTCTGGATTGCCGTACTTGCACAGACGGCAGTGCCAAACGACGCTCACTAGACGAGCGCAGCATTCCGGTGTAGTCCTTTTATTTATTTTATGACATCACGGTGCCTCGTAGAATCATGACTATAGGCCTACATGTGAAACGTAATTGTTAATGATACTTTAATCCGAGGATCTGTAGAGTTGATGTGAACGCAATCACCAACGATTTCTCACAAATTCATTAACACGGAGAGTTTTCTTAAATGCGATTCCTCAAAAAACCACAAGATGGCCCACGGGGCATCACGGGGCCATCTTGTGGTTTTTTAAGGAATCGCATTTGAGAAAACTCTGGCCGAGTTACGACTGCTATTTCGAGTTCGGAAAGTCTTCTGAAGTTCAGAGCAAATCCCAGATGAGAAAACTTTCATGAATGCCGAATGTTGTCCTAAATCCAATTCCTCTTAAATTCCTCTTAAATTCCTCTTAAATTCTTCTTAACTGCGTTCGAGAATGAGGCCCAATTTTCTTACCTCCACCCAAAACATAAGACTATTCTTTCAAAACATAAGGCTAGTTTCATATTACCAGTGCTACATACTTCAGTGCTATGGAACAGCTACAAATTAGCTGCCATGGGAAAAAAAAGAACACCTCCTTTTTAGGCTAATTTTCCTGGGGGAAATCTGGAAATAAACATAGCTAGACGTTTTGTTGTATGAAGAGAGAGAACAGGTGGATGTTGATTCTAATAATCCCCCCCCCCCCGTATAGCGTCTGTCCAATGTAACTTACCCGAGAGGAGGTGGTCGGGGTGGGGGGTCCAGAAGGCAAAGAGGCACAACTGTGGGCACTCTGGGAGGCTGAGGAAGAGGAGCGGGTCGGAGACGCGTTGCGGGACGAAGGCTTGGAGCGGCGTCCCCGCGAGCGGAACGCTGCCAGCCCCTGGGAAGCCCCCTCCGGCAGGATGAACTTCTCCCGCAGCTCCAGATTGGTGCGCCCCCGAGCTGCAGAGAGGAGGGGGAGAGGGAGAGATGGAGAGAGGGAGGGGGGGACAGATGGATACAAATGGAGGTTAGTTTGGATTCTGGATTGGGGCGGTCCAGTCAGTCAGGCAGAACGCAGTGAGAGTGAGAGAGCCCGTGCTGCCCCTGTGAGGGGGTCTGCTGCACACACAACCAGCGCTCTGGGGGGGGGGTCAGGGGTCACACATCAGGACAATATGTGTGTGGAGTTGGGGGGGGGGGGGGGTCAGTGGTTGGTGTGAGGTGTGAAGGGTGGGTGATGGTGCTGGGGAGGGACTAGTCAACAAGTCCAGCCTGGGGTGATGGAGCCGTTTAGAGTAAAGCACACGAGAGGAAGCCCAGCCTCTCCTCTGCCCCCCCCCCTGGGCACTGACTGCATGGGGAGTGGTGTGGGGGAGCGCTCACATCAGCACAATGCTCACACACACATCCAGGGGGGGGGGGCATGCCTGGCTCAGCGTTAGAGGCACACACACACACACACACACACACACAACACACACACACACACACCACACACACACCCACAACACACACACACACACACACACACACACACACACACACAGGGCACACACACACGGTCAGGTGCCCTCTGCCAGCATTCAGAAACACACATCAGCTTCAGCCTCATCACACAAAACACAGCCCAGAGCAGCAGCCATGACAGGGGTGACGGGGGAGAGAGAGAGCGAGAGAGAGAGAGAGGAGAGAGAAGAGAGAGAGAGAGAGAGAGAGGAGAGAGAGAGGGCAGAGAGTGAAAAAAGAATGAAATGGAAATGTGAGTCAAAAATGAAAGAGGGAGGAAAGAGAGATGTAGGAGAAGAGAGAAATGGACTAGGAGGAGAGGAGAGAGAGATGGAGGAGAGAAGAGGAGAGAGAGAGAGAGAGAGGAGAGGAGAGGAGAGAGAGAGAGAGAGAGAGGAGGAGAGGTGGAGGAGAGGAGAGAGAGATGTCAGGGGAGAGGGAGAGGAGTGAGGGAGAGAGGTGGAGGAGAGAAGAGGAGAGAGAGAGATGGAGGAGAGGAGAGGAGAGAGAGAGAGAGAGGAGAGAGAGAGAGAGGTGGAGGAGAGGAGAGAGAGATGTCAGGGGAGAGGGAGAGGAGTGAGGGAGAGAGGTGGAGGAGAGAAGAGGAGAGAGAGAGATGGAGGAGAGGAGAGGAGAGAGAGAGAGAGGAGAGAGAGAGAGAGGTGGAGGAGAGGAGAGAAGAGAAAGACAGAGAGGTGGAAGAGAGGAGAGGAGATAGAGATGGAGGAGATGAGAGGAGAGAGAGAGAGATGGAGGAGAGGAGAGAGAGAGAGAGAGAGTGGAGGTGGAAGAGAGGAGAGAGAGAGAGAGGTGGAGGAGAGGAGAGAGAGACAGAGAGAGAGAGGTGGAGGAGAGGAGAGAGGTGGAGGAGAGGAGAGAGAGAGAGAGAGGTGGAGGAGAGGAGAGAGAGGTGGAGGAGAGGAGAGAGAGGTGGAGGAGAGGAGAGAGAGAGAGAGGAGATGAGAAGAGGAGAGAGAGAGAGAGAGAGGTGGAGGAGAGGAGAGAGAGGTGGAGGAGAGGAGAGAGAGAGAGAGGAGATGAGAAGAGGAGAGAGGAGAGAGAGAGGTGGAGGAGAGGAGAGAGGGCCAAGTGCAGCAGCAGCAGTGCACTGTAGCTGTGGTCAGTAGCCGTGGACACACCCCTCGCCGTCTCCACTAGCAACAGCAGGCAAGTCAATAAATGGGAGCACCATGTAATTTCTGCCCCAACACCAGGTGTACCCTGTAATTGGTTTCCTGAGAGCAATCACATTTAAGAGTGCTTCAAATGCTATTAGAAAACCCAGGAGGCCACTCCCTGGTCCGCTCCCGGGACTTTTAATCATTCCATTATGTTTAGGAAAACTGCTTTCAGTCGATCATTTGGGATTCATCATCAAAAGAACCAAGACCAGGGCTGGGCAGTCCTTCGTTTGTACAGAAAGCATGACACTGCCTGGCACACAGACATATTACCCCCACACGAAGGCTCTCACACACACACACACACACACACACACACACACACCACACACAGAGTCACACACACACACACACACACACACACACACACACACACACACACACACACACAGAGTCACACACACACACACACACACACACACACACACAGACAGAGCAGATGGACCCATAGCTGGACAGATGGATTTAAAGAGTCAGCATGTAGGGGACATGATGCATGATGTCCGACAGTTAGAGACAGACAGACAGACAGACAGACAGACAGACAGACAGAGAGAAAGAGGAGATGGTAGGTACCTCTGCAGCAGAAATAGCCAGGGGTGACTGTCACTGAGAGACACACAGAGACAACATGAAGAAATCTCACACACTCACAAACACACACACACACTCCCCATAATAATACACACGACAGGCAGAATTACACAGCTTTCAGGGTATTTTTCAGGAAGAAAACACACAGAAACACAGACAGGCATGAGAATCTGTCCTGTGAGCTTTCGCAAATACAAAACACACACAGTGAGCAAGCCACTCGACTGGGTCCCAGGGGGACTAGTGTCCCCACGTCCCCCTTGTCCTGGGGCCCCTGAGGTGAGTGAGAGACAGGCAGCAGCTGGGGGGGGGGGGTTGTTTAGTGTCACAGTCAGCAAAGCATAGCGAAGCAGGAAAAGAACAGAAGGTGTGAGATCCAGAGGAAAAAGGCACAAAAGCGCAGAGAAAGAGAGAGAAAGAGAGGGAGGGAGAGAGAGAAAACCGAACCTATACGAGATGAGATGGAGCTGCTGGAGTCGGAGCGAAGGATTTTAAGTCCAGGATGTTGTACTGAGGAGAGAGAGAAAAAGAGAGGGGGCGGGGAAGAGAAGGAGGGAAGGAGAGAGCTAAGGAACATGCACCATGCACTATCAAATCAGAAAGGATGAGAGAAAGACGGAGAGAGAGATAGAGAGAGAGAGAGAGAGAGAGAGGAAGATGGGCCATGCATATGATAACCAAAAAGAGGAGAAGAACAGAACGCAATGAGAAATGAGAGAGATGTAATGTGAGATCTGGAGAAATGGAGAGATGATTTCATATGACCTGGAAGGACAAACGCATGATGACCCCAGAGGAATGGAGTGAGAGAGAGAGATAAAGAGAGAGAAGTAGAAAGAGAGAGACAGCTCGGAGAAGGAGAGCTGTGACAGTCGAGGCATCTCTACAATAGAGGAGTTTACTCAATAGACCTGAAAGTGGAAAGGACATTGAACTAGGCTGCCGTGTGTGTGTGTTGGAAGTGTGTGTGTGTGTGTGTGTGTGTGTGTGTGTGTGTGTGTGTGTGTGTGGAGACAGAAATATTATGGGAGGTTGTATATGTGTGGGAAAGAAAATGTGCATGCCTGTGTCTGTCTGAATAGCTGCTTGACTGTGAGAGAGAGAAAGTGTGTGTGTGTGTGTCTGTGTGTCTGTGTGTGTGTGTGTGTGTGTGTGTGTGCGTGTGTGTGTGCGCGTGTCTGTGTGTGTGTTTAACTCACCTCGGCATGGGTCGTTCTTGACCAGGAACTCATCCAGAGCCATCCAGCCTCCACCCACACGCACCATGACGGTGCTGCGCAGGATCCTCACCAGACGCAGCTGCTGGGAATCACCAAACTGAGGGATGAAGAGAGTCATGGGGGGGAGGAGGAGAGGAAGAGAGGGAACAGAGAGAGGAAGGAAGGAAGATCGAAAGAATGAGAAGAAAAAGAATAGATGCTAGAAATAATGAGGTCTTCAACACAAATCAGCTCCATGTAAAATACGGCCAACTTGTTCTGCCTTCCCCACACAAATCACCCACATGCCACAACTCACTCACTTGATTCCTTCAGACACATTTCCCCACAAATGATTATGTTTCCTGATTTCATGTTTTGAAGTCAGATCAATTATAAGACAGCTTCAGAGAGTTAGAAGACATCATCTCACTGATTTGAGATCAGATCAGTTCGAAGACAGACAGCTTCAGAGAGTTAGAAGACACATCATCTCACTGATTTGTAGACAGACCCCCACCACCCAGAAAACCTCCACCAGTGCAAACAGGGACAGCTAGCCCTCTAATCACTTGAAACCCTCAAGTCAGCCAGTCAGTTCACATTCACCCCTGTAAACACCCCGTCACAGCAACCCACGGAATCACTGCCAGACCATCCCTCTTATAGCATCCCAAAAGTATTCACACAACAGATGCCCAAGGACACACGGGGCAGAGGCCGACGCCTGTGAGACACGCCCACATACTGGCACTGCCCGCATCTGCTCTCTCCCCCCACGCCTGCCTGGGCAAGCCAGCCGCTTTGGGTCAGTCCGTCTGCCGTCTCTTCCTGCCAAACAGGACATGCCTGGTCACCAGAGGCTGCAACCGTGGCGTCCGTGGAATTTAGCGTGACCAATAACAGCGGGCGGAGGAGGAGGAGGAGGAGCTGATGACCCGGAGAGACAGAGCGGGCGGAGGGAGAGGCGGGCGTCAGGCGGTGCCAGAGATCATGGGGGGGGGGGGGGTCTCACAGGCCTCGCAACCACCACACCAAAATAAATCAGTCAAATAAACAATAGAACACAGCACACAGCAGTCAGCAGACACTTTACCTGGTTTCCAAGGAAGAACTACAATAAATCCAGCGGACATGGAGGGGAACAAAAGAGAGAAGAAGAGAGAGAGAGAGGGGAGGAGAGAAACATAAAGAGGTGAAATGAACATGTAAGGCAAACTGTTTTGATAACCAGCTCACATGTGAAGTACTGCTAGAAAGCTGAACTCACTCGAAATAGTTTCACTAAAGTAAATCCTCTTAATCTCTCAGAATTGCCAGAGGCCTGACTGCTATTTATTTTGACAAGGCTTTGAGGTCCACTGGGCTGATTTCTCCTCTGTAATGATCTGCTGGAGCAGGCAGTGCGATTGGGGGTGGATATGGGTGTATGAGTAAGGCTTGCCCTGGGCTCTCTGCCATAGACAGGTTAGAGTGCTCCTGAAGTGGCTGAGGCCAGAGCAGTGGAGAAGACAGAAGCAGACAAGAAGAGGGGAAAGCCACAAGTGCAAAGACAAACAGACAGACAGACAGACAGACAGACACAGACAGACAGACAGACAGACAGACAGACAGACAGACACACAGACAGACAGACAGACAGACAGACAGACAGACAGACAGACAGACAGACAGACAGACAGACAGACAGGTGCTGGGAAGCGTGATGGATCCAGGGCCTGTGCAATGCAACGAGGTTAGTCTGAGGTCACGGTTTCCATTTCATTAACCCAGGGTTAATGATGAGGATGATGATGAGTGCGTGATGAAGGACACAGGCTGGCAGTGGGTAGTGAGGCTCATTCAGGGTTCACGGCAGCAGTGATGTCATTAGTTTGGCTGGTGGGCAGCACACGGTTGCCATGGTAATGTGATGACACATACACATCAAAGATGAAATGCTCCTTTAACCATTTATGGCATGAGTGACATAACTATAAACAGCAAGACTTAAATGAATGATAATGGTCTATTTACTCAACTAGAGGAGGACTGAATAGCATGTTTAAATCCCTGGCCTACAGAACTGCTCTATCAAGTTCAGTGAGATCAGGCTGATGTCGGGTGGAGACTTACCCTGTATTTGTTCTCCCCAATCTGCTCAACCTGGAACCTCTTGGCACACTTACACTGGGCCACCTGCCTGGTGACCTGGGGTCGGAGAGAGAGAGAGAGAGAGAGAGAGAGAGAGAGAGAGAGAGAGATAGAGAGATACAAATGTAAAAAGATTATTCTCCAGAGTAATTCTTCAGCCTTCCTGGACACTGAAGGTTGTGAGTCTGTAGTCGTCACGTTCACCCCACAGCGGGACAGAAATGTGGTTGTTTTATGGTTTTATGGTGTTTCTTGCCTCGTCCTCGATCTTATCGGCATCTGTAGTTGGTCTGTAGGCATCCTTGTTGGGGTGCAGTGCTGCCACAAACTCATAGTAGTCGATGTAACCGTCACCGTCACGGTCAAAGATGTCAGCCACGGCAGACATCTCCAACCGGCTGGTAGGGAACTCTGTGACAAGAAGAAATGCAAAGTCAACCATGAAACTCAAACTCTCATAAAAGGGGGGGATGATTAGGACACAAGACCGTCTTCTTATAGATTTGAGATTAGTGTGTGTGTTTGGGTACTGAAGGTATGCGTACTTGAGGCCAGGATGCCATCAATAAACTCCTGTCGTGTGATCTTGCCGTCCTGGTCCTTGTCGATGCGTCTGAAGAAGTCCATTACGCGGGACTTCTTGTGGTTCATCCAGCGCATGTACTTCTTCCGCCAGACATCAAAGTCAAAGTTGGCAAACTCCTTGAGCTGAGGGACACAGACACACGAGGACATTAGGACACAAATACATACATACTGAGGCGGACCACTCTGAGGTAACTGATGTAGGACTACCAAACGATAACTCGCTCAAGAAAACTAGTAGACTAAAGACAAAAAGGTGGTAAAACAGACCAGTAAGAGTTTTGGGTCGTGTCGGTGAGCCACATATGACAGTGTTAATGGTAAGATATGCATAGCTATTACTGAAATACCTCTTCCAGCCTGTCGAGGGCGTCGTTGAGCTTCCTCTGCCGGTCGAGCGCGAGGAGCCACACCTGCTGCCAGCGTGAGCACAGCTGCGTGAGGCGAGGGTTGCCCCCCGTCACCTGCACCGTGGGCTGCTGCTGCTGCTGGTGCTTACCTGCACAAGAGGGGGGTGTGTGAGAGCATGTTTAGCACCAGCCCGGGGTTCTCATAGCCAGCTTACCATGTTCTTCCTTTGCCTGACACGGTCTACACAGGCATGACTAAGGGTGTTCAACTTTGCCTATCCAGGTCTACTGAGGCATGACTAAGGGTGTTCAACTTTGCCTAACCCGGTCTCCTGAAGCATGACTAAGGGTGTTCAACTTTGGCGGGCCAGATATTTGTGCTCCTTCACTCTTGTGCTTACGTGAAGATGTGTGTTTGTTTGTGTACGTGTGTGTTTGTGTGTATAGGTGTTGGCTCGTGTGTTTGTCAGATGTGTGTTTGTATGTGTGTGTTTGTGTGTATAAGTGTTTGTACGTGTGGGTTTGTGTGTATAGGTGTCTGCGCATGTGTGTTTGTGTGTATAAGTGTGTGTGCGTGTGTGTTTGTGTGTATAGGTGTCTGCGCATGTGTGTTTGTTCGATGAAATGACTCACGAGTTCCCCTCCTGTCTGCAAGGCTGCTGGGGGTCTCAGATGGTTTCCTCTTGTAGGTTTTAGTGACACGGTCAACATCAGGCTGCTTCCTAGTCATCTCCTCCATAAACAACTGAGAGTGAACACACACACACACACACACACACACACACACACACACACACACACAATGAGCGACGAAACAGTGATCACGACTTTCCATCAGACCAGTAATACACAACACAAAAATGAGATCAGTATATCATGACCAATGAAAAGCTGAGGAGAAAGCTACGGTCCCACCCACCTGGTGTTCCGTCATTAGTGATTTGAGCTGGGGGATGTCCTGAGGGAGGGGCTCCGTGTCCCGCTGAACGAGGGTGGTCTCCGCCCACTGTAGCCATGACAACAGCTCCTCCAGCAGCGATGCATTGTGCTGCAGATCCTTCAGTGCAGTGTCCAGACGCTGCTCGTGCTGTTTGGCCCATGTCAGCACCTGTAGGAGTGAGTTTGGTATGCTCAGTGATCACAGAGTGAATACCTCCAGACAAATACTGCTAATCAGATGTCATCATTTGTTTGTATTGAAACCTTCTGCACAAACGCTGTTTGTTAATATTGTTAGGCTATGTGGCAACACAGTCACACAAACAGGCACACACGCACTCTCTCACACAGACACACACACACACACACAGACACACACACACACACACACACACACACACACACACACACCTCCTCGAAGCGCGCCCTGATGATGGTGATCCAGTGTTTGATGGTGGTGATGCAGTCAGGGTGGCACTGGGTGAGGATGGCCTCGCCCATGCCAGCGGCGCGCGTCACGTCGGCCCGCTTCTCCTCCACCGTCTGCATGAAGTCCCTGTGGCCGCGGAGGAGCACCTGCAGCGTCTCCACATCCTCGGGCAGCACGCCACGGAACCGCAGCGTCTGCTCCGCCTCGGACAGCCACTCCAGCAGAACCTGCACCGCCGCGCGGAACTCCTCAGCCTGGGGGAGAGAGGGAGGGAGAGAGAGAGAGAGGGAGAGAGGGGGAGAAAGAGAGGGAGAGAGAGAGAGAGAGAGGGAGGGAGAGAGGGAGAGAGAGGGAGAGATGAGGGCCAATGTTTATTCAGGCCAAATAACAGAAATGTCACAATCCAGTTCTGCAGTAACACCTCACATATTTACTAAACCCACTTACAAAGGTCATTATTCACACCACAACGAAACATTATTATAACACACCAACACTACACAATCAACTAAAAAAGAACCCCCTCCCCTACATATTTTAAATCACATTCCCCTCATCTGCAACCGAACACAACAACGCCCCCATCCCAAAACAGCAGAAAACCCCATATCATTATTTGTCAATTTATCAGAAGCATATTCAATTTAACCCGGCCACCCACCATCCCCATAGAACACTCTGCAGGTTCAATTGAGTCACCCCCAAATATGTTATTTTGTTTACCCACTAAAAGAGAGAGAAAGAGAGAAAGAGAGAGAGAGAGAGAGAGAGAGAGAGAGAGAGAGAGAGAAGAACATGAAAGACTGAGGAGGAACATAGAGAGAGGCAGAAGGACGAGAGAGTGATAGTAAGAGTGGGTGATACCATGTTACCAGTAAAAAAAAAAAAAAAGGGTAATTTCTGTTCAAGCACTCCCATACGGTTTCTATCCAATTATTTGCAAACAAACAAACAAACAAACAAACAAACAAACAGGTGTGCCCCATAACATCTGCCTCACTCCTGCAGACAGACAGCTGTTCAGACGAAGGGAACTCCTCTCGCTGCCTTACCTGTTTGTGGGCCTGCTGAAGGCGGGTCTGCTTGCTGACGGACAGCGCGCACACCGTGTCCCAGCGGTTGCTAAGCTCCTGCAGCTGAACTTTGACCCAGGCGGTGTCGTCCCGTCCGGTCTCCATGAGGTCGCGAGCTGAACGCTTCAGCACCTGGATGTTGACGGTCCTCTTCCCCAGCTCCTTCTGGAAGGCCTGTTGCCATGACAACCACAAACCCCTCAGTAAATTAAACTCCAGAGCAGCACACTTCTACAGAGCTCTTCCATCTCCATTTCACAAAGGATGCCGAGGCCTTGGATTAAAATGGCTGTGAGATTCTCATTTCTGAGAGAGCACGCAACTCGTAACAAATGCGTCTATCTATCTATTGGTCCTCACAGGAAACAGTCGCTGTGTATCGCTGTGAATCTGTGATGTTGGTCGTGTCCAGTATTTTTTCATTTTGAAAAACAAAACTAATGTATCAACTCTCACTCTATTTTTCTGTCTGATCTCTGGCTCACATACCTTGTGCGAGTCCATGAGGTTGGTGACCAGGTCCAGGTCTCCGTGCACGTACAGGTCCTCACTGAGCTGAGGCTCCACCCGGTACAGCCAGTCCACCAGAGCCTGCAGAGCCTCTGCAAACTGACCTGAGAACAGCAGAGCCTCTTCCAGCTTGTGCTGCCTGAAGGTGGGGAAAGACAGGAAAGAGAAAACAAATGAGTGTGACCCGGGGGAATGGGGAAAGACTCTCAGTTTGCACTTTTCAAAAGGCTACTAATTATTCATTAGACACTGACATAACACAGTCACTGTAAGAGAAGCCTTAACAACCACTGCTTGACTATTAGGCATTGTGATGAGAAGAATCATGGAATACCCTATATATCATTTCCCTCTTGCAGCAGTAGGGGGCACTGCTGTTGGGGTGTCACGGCCTCATATTGGCCTCACTGCCACCAACACACAAACACCACAACCAGCCGACGCCTGGGGATGCTGGCCCCATAGACATATAAACATGTATATATATCTATTAATACATGTATATATGTCTGCGTCTGGCCCTACGCCACTCTGCTCTCTTATGCTTACCTCTCCACGCTCTTCCCACACACGGTGTCCCACTTGTCCCGCACCTCCCCCAGCAGGTGGTCCAGCTTCTGGGAGTCGGAGGGGAGGGAGGCCTTGTCTCGCATGGCCCTGCCTGAGCGTGAGGTGGTGTCATACACCGGCTGCTTGGAGCCCAGGGCCTTCTGGAACTCCTGCGGAGTTGAAAGCGAAGGGGGTGTTAACAATGTCACACATGCTAATTACAACGGAATGATGATGATGATGATCTACTTTTACATGAAGTAGATGAAATAGAAAGAGAAAGACTAAATGAGTCAGGAAGAAAAGATCAGGGAGAAGAAGGGAATGAGAGAGAGACATTTTCTTAGACATCTGGTCAACTGTACCTTGTGTTTGGCCAACTGCACTTTGATCTTGTCGGGCTCATTGGAGATCTCCAGCTCTGAGTCCAGTCTGCTCTCGGCCTCCTCCAGCCAGTCGGTCAGCTTCCTCTCGGCCTCATGGAACTGAGCAGCACACACACACACACACACACATCAGCCTCCACGAGTCTACTATTCATTTCAGAATGTCTACAGTGAAACTCATTCCAATATATTGTTCTGTCCACTAAACAATGAACTATGTGTGCTTTGTAAAACAGCCAACTCTGTCTTCAAGAGCTGCCCCACTCTCAACCAAACAATGATTATTCTTTTATGTGACCAAGATTAATATAGCTCATACTGCCTTGCCAATGTAATTTAAGTCATTACTACCACACAATAAACTTAAAGTTTTCCATAAATGTGTCCTTTTCAGGACAACTTGAAGGTTGTCCTCAGTCAAAACCTGTGGGGCCAAAAGCAGCTAGCATGCTGTCTTTCTAAATGTTTGTGCCCATTCCGCCCTCCATCCACTCCTGTCGTGTGCCCATTGCTCTCCTACCTGTTTGGCCCTCTTGCGGGCCTCGTCCAGGTGTCGGCCGCGGTCCAGCGATCGCTGCACCAGCTTGTCCCAGCGTGCCTGCACGCTCAGGAGGAGGTTCTTGATCAGAACCACGTCC
Source organism: Clupea harengus (assembly GCF_900700415.2). Taxonomy (NCBI): domain Eukaryota; kingdom Metazoa; phylum Chordata; class Actinopteri; order Clupeiformes; family Clupeidae; genus Clupea; species Clupea harengus. The sequence goes on along the minus strand of NC_045170.1, from coordinate 23,918,227 downwards.
TGCTTCAGGCTGGCGAAGCGAAGCTGAGACCCGACCTTCTCCAGGGCCAGAACCTGCTCACGGTGGGTGTTCACCTCATTGACAAACACCTGACGGAGAGGACAAGAGGGGACAGAGAGACAAGAGGGGACAGAGAGACCAGAGGGCACAGAGAGACCAGAGGAGAGGACAGAGAGACAAGAGAGAAATGAAGGGACAGAGAGAAATGAAGGGACAGAGAGACAAGAGGGGACAGAGAGACAAGAGGAGACAGAGAGACAAGAGGGACAAGAGGAGACAGAGAGACCAGAGAGACAAGAGGAGACAGAGAGACAAGAGGGGACAGAGAGACAAGAGAGACAGGAGGAGACAGAGAGACAAGAGGGGACAGAGAGACAAGAGGAGACAGAGAGACAAGAGGGGACAGAGAGACCAGAGGAGGGGACAGAGAGACCAGAGGAGGGGACAGAGAGACAAGAGAGACAGAGAGAAATGAAGGGACAGAGAGACAAGAGGGGACAGAGAGGCAAGAGGGCAAGTCAGTATTTCAATATATAGATACATAGAGAATGATATGTATTTATATATTCTACTTGATATATGGACAGAGACAGAGACATAAGCATGACAATAGGGGGCAGTATTTCATATTTCCTACTCTCTACCAGCTGCCCAGCTTGCTTTGACTTTGACTGCAATAGTTCTATGCTACTCATCAATGCCCCGTCACTCTTCACACGCTGTCTTTAGGACACCATTGGCCTGCTGGAGCCCACCTTGTGCTCATCGATCTGGAAGAGCACCGTGTCCAGGATGAGGCTCGGGGGCTGGGCCATGTTGAGCGTCTGCTCCGCCTGCGTAAGCCAGTTGATGGTGGCCTGAAGGGAGGACTGGAAACTGGTGGCCAGTGATACAGCCTCGTCCAGTTTAGCCTGAGAGAGAGAGGGGGGAGAGGAGAGGGAGAGGGAGAGGGAGAGGGAGAGAGGGAGAGGGAGAGGGAGAGAGAGGGAGAGAGAGGGAGAGAGGAGAGGGAGTGAGAGGGAGAGAGAGAGGGAGAGGGAGAGAGAGAGAGAGAGGTCACCAAAAATGCTGAGCTTGTATTTTCAGTAAACACTCTTTGTCTGCATCAAGTGCTGACAAGAGTCTCTTTTGTTTGGAGCTGGCTTCTCCAGCTGACAGAAGTAAATAGATGTTTTCAAGGACAGAGTTTGGGCTCACCCGTCGGTCGTCCATCTTGGTGTTGAGGCTGGCCCACTTGTTCTGCAGCATGGCCAGGTGCTGTTGGGTCTGGGTGGCGCCGGGTCCCCCCTCCTCCCCACCACGGGCCAGGAGCGTCGACTCCCCCTGGTCCAGCAGCCGGTGGTACTGTTCAGCCCGCTGGACCAGCTGCTCCTGCACCTCCTGCAGGTGCAACACATACACTGCATTCAGGGCTGTGTGTGTGTGTGTGTGTGTGTGTGTTTGGGGGGGGGGGGGGGGTATATGCCTTTCTGTTGATTTCTCTCTGTTTGTGTATATGTGCGTGTTTGCATACGTCCCTTAGCACTGGGGGTTGGGGGTTTGTATGTGTGTGCAAGAGCATATGGACTTAAGGGCATGTGTGGTGTGTGTGTGCCCTCATTATGTTTATCTAATTATATATGTGTGTGTGTGTGTGCGCGCGTGTGTGTACCATGTGTGTGTGTGTGTGTGTGTGTGTGTGTGTGTGTGTGTGTGTACCATGTGTGTGTGTGTGTGTGTGTACCATGTGTGTGTGTGTGTGTGTGTGTGTGTGTGTGTGTGTGTGTGTGTACCATGTGTTGCTGTAACTGCTCGCGGGCCGTCTCTGGTAGGCCTCCAGTGGGTTTAGCGGCAGACAGCTGGCTCTCCGTCCGTCGCATCCACTGCAGAAACTCCTCCAGCTCGCCATGGAAACCCTCCGCCTTGGAGTGGAGCAGGAGGAGAGGAGAGGAGTGGAGAGGAGGAGAGGAGAGGAGAGAAGAGGGGAGGAGGAGAGGAGAGGAGAGGAGAGGAGGAGAGGAGAGGAGGAGAGGAGAGGAGTGGAGCAGGAGGAGTGGAGCAGGAGGAGAGGAGAGGAGAGGAGAGGAGCAGGAGAACAGAGGAGAGGAGAGGAGTGGGGAAGGAGGACATGGTTTTGGCATTAATCGCAGTAACAGTCACTAATGTTCCCATAAATCAACACGCTCTCACAAATATCAGGAAACAGCAGTTTCCCCAGACATTTCCCCCCCTGCAACCCCTCTCCAGCTCACTCGTCTTCCTCACTCTCTTAACCCATACCTCTCTCTATCCTCTTTCATATCTGTTTCCTTCTCCATTTCTCCTTTTTAGTTTCTCTCATCCCCTCCACCTCTCTCTCTCTCTCTCTCTCTCTCATTCACACATACCTGATGCAGTGCGGCCTCCAGTAGTTTCTGCCTGTCCTCAGCCTTGAGGATGAGTTTTTCCCAGCTGGCGTTGAGCTCGTCCAGCTGGTCTCTCAGGTGGCTGGCCTCGTCTCCAGGGCTCGACTCCAGCAGCTCCGAGCCAGCGCCGCTCACATTCTCAACCGTGGAGCGATGCGACAGCAGATCATTTCTCAGGACCTGAGGGGGGAGAGAGAGAGAGAGAGAGAGAGAGAGAGAGAGAGAGGGAGGATGGAGGGAAAGAGAGAGAGAGAAATGGAGTTCAGTGGGAGATGATAATTATTATTCAAAGTGACAGCTGTTCTCATGAGAAGGAAGACAAGATCCAGACAGGAAAGGAGCTGCCAGAGAGTCTGGCGGATCGAGAGATAGACAGAAAGCTGCTTACGTGGTGCTTGGCCAGCTCGATCTCGATGATGCTTTGGGGTCGGAGCCAACGGGTCTCTGGGTGTCCAGTGTGGCGTGAGTGTGGCTCAACCAGGACTGCAGCTCGGAGAGCGCGTGCTGGAACTGCCCGAGAGCCAACAGGGCCCCCTCCAGCTTGTGCTGAACAACGGAGAGAAGAGTGATCACACTAACGTAATTAACCAGCCCAACACAGCATGAGGGCCAAGAGCAGCGCCTCAACATGTGCTCAAGAGAAAATCATTATTTCTCAACAGATAATCCAGCACCTCTCGTGAGAAAATGAAGATATCCAGATATTGTTACTGGCAATATAATACACAATGTTTGTGTAATTTGTGTAATTATTTGTATAATTAGGGAACTGATATTTTTTTATGATGCACTAAGCAGACTATTCCTTTTGTTTTATGTTTGATTTGTTTGGCAGAACCATGATGATGAGTCATGTTAGATTACTAGTTTTCATGCTAAAATATGACCAAAAATACCTAATCTTCTTCGCTACAGAACCTCGTCATATTGAGTTAGCCTGCATGCTCCCCACCTGTCTGTGTGTGATCTTATCGCCCAGGTTGTCCCATAGATGGCGCAGTTCAGTCAGCGGCTCCTGGATCATATCTCGTCTGTCTGGTCCGACACCTTCTTGAGCAGCAGCTCCCCCTGGTGGCAGAGCTTCTCCATGTCGATCTGCTGCTGATAAACGTCCACCTTATATTGCTGGTGGAAGATGAAGTGATAGGATTAGGAAGGATAAAACCTGACAGTGGCAATGAATGAAAGGTAAAAGACTGAGTAATATAAGATAATAATATTATAATTTAATAATATAAGATAAGAGAGGGAACACAGAGCCAGGGACAAAGATGACGAAAGAACATAAAGAGAGGGATGAGAACATACAGAGAAGAAAGAGTGGAAGCTACGCAGTGTTTTTCACCTTGAGTTCTTCTATCCCCTGTTTGACGGTGCTTAGGTCAGTCCCGACAGGAGGCATGTCACACAGCTTGATGACTGCGTTGTCCAGATAGTCAAACATGCCCTGCAGCCACACACACACACATACTACAACACCACATCACACAACTCACAGCGTCCAGGTGGAGGCATTCCAACATCCAGTAAACTTCATGTATGGCTGCTCATGGACACACAGATGGCGTACGCCGTGCATGCTGGGACACTGACCTGCAAGGCATCCTGGTACTGCACAGAGGCGGTCATGGCTTCGTCCAGCCGCTCCATCCTCTCTCTCCACGCGCGGTTCAGACCCTCCCACGCTGCATTCATCTGAGAGGACACACAACAGCACATTCAGCAAAGACCAGCAGATGCTGTGGGATTTCCTGAGGTGAACTACTCAAGGACTACTCAAATATACTCAATATATTTATTGATATATACTATCAGAGGATACTGGAACAATCCAGAGATGACATGTATTGTCATGAGTGAAATATTAAAGGTCACATATAATCCAGCCCTGTGGCACTGATTAATTACCCCTTTTCTATATGCACTGTGTGTGTGTGTGTCTGTGTGTGTGCCTGTGTGTGCGCGTGTGTGCGTGCGTGCGTGCGTGCGTGCGTGCGTGCGTGCGTGTGCGTGTGCGTGTGTGTGTGTGCGTGTGTGTGTGTGCGTGTGTGTGCGAGTGTGTGCGCGTTGTGTGTGTGTGGTGGGGGCTGTTAGTCTGATACTTCTATATATGTGCATGCGTTTTGAGAGTCCTGACCTCATCAATGGTCTTCTTGACCTCAGGCTTCTCCGTCTCTCCGCAGGCGAAGATGAGGTCAGCGCCGAGCGTTCGCACGATCTCCAGCTCCTCCCTGAGACCATCAGTCTCTGCCTTTATTGCCTGCCGACCAATCAGACAGGAGAAACAAGACCGAGGTAATCAGATCAGCACCAGCTCACACAACCCAATAAAAACACTGTACACTTGACCTCTGACCCCGAGACTGACCTCTGCGGCCTCGATCTGCTGTTTGATGAGCGAGGGGTCGACGCCCGGGTCCTCCAGCTCCTTCACGATGTCCTGCGAGTCTCGGAGCGTGCTGAGCAGCGCTGCCATGTCGGCCCAGAACTTTCCGGCGAGATCCAGCACGTCCGTGAGCTTCCCCTCCTTCTCCTCGGCCCGCTGACGGATCTCATCCCACAGGGAACGGAGACGCAGCAGACGAGAGCGCACCGCTGGAAGAAATCAGACGCAAATCAAATCATTCACAAAAATTATTCTTTACTCCATTAGTTTACAGATAATAAATGGTACCAAGCCTTTAAACCTCAGCCTTTAAATGCAGCTGAGGTATGAAGGTTTGAATTTTTGTATGGAGGCATGGTCATGACTGTACTAGAAATACATACTTTCCACAAGTGTATCATTTCCTATGGGGTGGCCTACTGCAGAGACAGTAACGCCCTTATGCACTATGTGCATACTAAACGCTTACTGGGGAGTTACGTCTGTGTGTGTGTATGTGTGTGTGTCTGTGTGTGTGTCTGTGTGTGTGTCTGTGTGTGTGTCTGTGTGTGTGTCTGTGTGTGTGTCTGTGTGTGTGTCTGTGTGTGTGTCTGTGTGTGTGTCTGTGTGTGTGTCTGTGTGAGTGCGTGGGTGAGTGTGTGTGTGTGTGTGTGTGTGTGTGTGTGTGTGTGTGTGTGTGTGTGTGTGTGTGTAAAACTCACCCTGAGCCGCAGGGTCGTGGTGAGAGGCGCGTGTGATCAGCTCCTCCCCGCGGGCACACAGAGCACTGAAGGAGGGCAGCAGTTTGTCCAACTCCAGCCCCGCGCCCCGGTGGTCGGCCAGCTGCTCCCGGATCTTATCCACCTCTGCTGCCACCGGCGGGGGCTGCCTCAGCCTCTGCACCGCCCCCTCCAGAGTCTCCAGCAGGGGGTCCATCTTGTCATGGAACTGCAGGTAGGAAGGGTGTGTGGAATTAAACACACATACTCACACAAATAAAAACACATTATGACATACAGACACAAGAACATGGATGCCACCACATATGCAAACACCACACACACACACACACACACACACACACACACACACCCCCCCACACCCACACACACACACACACACACACACACACACACGGAGGTAGAAGCTTAAGGCTGGGTTAAGGTGAACGCTTGTGGCTTTAGTTTCTTATGGTGCAGTCTCTGTTTGCTTATCTCATTTGTTTTTAAGTGAAGTTATTGCAGCCTTGACCCAAACCCCATGACTGCCTCATTCACTGGCTCTGGAATCTAGCGAGTGATCTAATCCATGCAGAATGTGGGGAGGTGGAGGAATGAGTGGAGTTTATTTATTTATTTATTTATTTGTTTGTTTGTTTGTTTCCGCCTGGCTGCGGGGAGTGTGTAGCTGCGGTCTCAAGGTTAATGTAAAAAGCCCTCCCGTGAGAGCGCAGCCACAGCTGTTTCTGCTGGCACCAGCCCCACTGAGGAGCTCCTCCAAAGGGGACGAGCACGGAGCGAACTACCACTCTCTCATAGGGGACCAGCTGCCAACAGCGAGTAGGGACTGAGTTAGAGGAGAACGGAGTCACACAACACACACACACACACACACACACACACACACTCAAGGCACAGGGCTTGAGGAACACTTATGGAGAAAACATAAGCAAGGCATGACACACTAGCACACATACTGTAAGTGTGAAACCTAAAACCGAGGGTTGAAATAACGGTTCTCACACAACAGGAAATGAATAGTTTCTAGCACATTGTTGGACTGAGCTATGTTGACGGAGCTTAAGGCTTAAGATGCTTAAGATGCTACCTACTAAAGTCGTCTATGCTGAAACTATGCTGTGTAATGAGCAGATGCTGATGGGTGATATAATGGTGGGATGCATGCGTGTGTGTGTGTGTGTGTGTTTGGTATATGTGGTGAGTCTGCAAGTGCCATTCTTACCTCTACCAGCTGGGGTGCAGTTAGCAGTAATGGTCGGCGGTGGAGGGTGAACACACACACACACACACACACACAATCCAGTGGAGGTGAGTGAAGGGTGGAGAGGTGCATCACACATGGGCACATGAGACGGACGATGGATGGATGGATGGATGGATGGATGGATGGATGAGGAAGGGGTTTGGAGGACAGGGTGGAGGCAGGCGGGGGTGGGGTGGGGTAGGGGTGATGGAGGGGGGAATAGGATGGTGGTTTTTGGGGAAGGGTGTTGGGGATTACAAGTAGATCGGCATACATCGAAGGGGGGGGGGACATATGTCAGAGTTAGGGGAAGTGGGGATGGAGAAACAACAGTGTGTTAGATCAACAGCATGCAAACAACACACACTCAGTCTTCTCTATGACCAGCAGAAATGTGCATGGTTCTTTAACATCAGAGCTTTAGAGTGAGCATGTACATGACTAGCAGTGAAACAGATGAATGGGCCAAGCACACAAACCCAAAATGGCCAGAAACTCATCAGCAAGACAAGTTTAAACATCTAAGACAAAATACAGGCTCAGAGGGAAATATTCCTCCACTGATTTTGACTTTTGTTAATTTGCTAATTATCATGGCCTAGAGTATTATGCCTGAAATGCATGGCTAGGCTAAAGGCTATATTGTGTGAAACTGTTAGTTAGTACAAGAGCAGTCTCCCGCTGGCATGCGGGTGCAGTGTGGTAACGTACCTGAGTGGACTGGGACACGGCCTCGTCCAGAGCGCCTGCCCGACCTTTCACCTCCTCCTTGATGGCCAGGTAGCGCTTCTCCGCGCCGGTGTAGCGCTGCCTCACTGACGCCCCCTCCTGGGCGCTCAGCTCTGCCAGCTGGGGGCCGATCTTCAGAAGCTTATCAATGTGGGGCTTGTGCTCAGCAATGGACTCCCTCAGGAGCTGGAGATGGAGAGATGGAGAGAGGGAGAGAGAGAGTGAGAGAGAGAGAGAGAAAGAAGGGACATAGTGGAGGGGAAAAAATTGTTTGTTTAATGGAAAAAAATGAATGGGTGAAAAGATGACAATGTAAACTTACTGTACATTAGCACAAGTCAATAAATCAAACAGACTAAACTAGTCTAAACATGGTGGTACTCCACTCCATGCTGCAGCTTAACTGGTCTCTCAGCATCCTGTTCACATAGCTGGCACCCATGTATCTACTGTCACCTCTACTCCCCACCTTGCTTAATAATACATATCAGCGGTGGCCACATTAGTACTGGTCTCACATACTAAAATGATACTATAGCTCCAGTATCTTGACTGAGTCAGTGTTCTCCTCACCCTCATCTGCTCCTGCTGCTGACGGAGGGCCTCGGTGTCGATGGCTGGCGGGGGGAGCTGGCTGATCAGGGCTTCAGTCTCACCCAGCCAGGGGTCCAGATCCTCGTGGGTCTCCCAGAACCGGGCCACCAGGACCTGGGCCTGCTCCAGCGCTGAGAAGCGCTCCGAGTGACTCTGGCTCACGGCCTCGTACCGAGCGCTCAGCGAGTCCGTCTTCACCTGAGTATGCGTGTGCGTTAAGGGGAATAACAGCTTTTAGTCAGAGATTTATGCTCATACTGAAATTATTGTTATTTTCCCAAATGTAAATGTTTAATTTGGTACATCTGATGTTAAATTACATTAACTCATCACTGTGCTTGTGTGTGTGTGTGTGTGTGTGTGTGTGTGTGTGTGTGTGTGTGTGTGTGTGTGTGAATGGCAAGCAGTTATATCTCAGAGAGTCAATTTAGTTTTCCTTTCACTCCACATTCCAAGTTTAATCTCTAAAGTTTCGCTTTAATTGAGTTAGAGATGCTCCCTCTATGCTTCTGACCACTCTCTTGCTCTCCCTCTCCCCCTCCCTCTTCGTCAGTCTCCATGTCATCCTCTTCCTCTCTCCTCACCTTCAGCGTGTCTTTCTGCTGGTCGCTGCACGTCTCCATGATGTTGTCCCGCGTGTTGGTCAGCTGGTCTATGGTGTCCTTGTGTCTGATGATGTCGATGTTGAAGGCCCTCTGGACCTGCATCTGGGCCACGGTCACGTCGGGCTCCAGGCTGAGGGGCCCCAAGGAGACCAGCTTACGCTCCGTCTCAGCCAGCCAGGTCAGCTCGGCGTCAATGGCCTCCTCATACTGAACACACCAGGGGACAACAGGCAGAGATCAGTGTCAGGTCCTGGATATTTCCAGTGCGAGGTATTGACATTGTAACACACAATTATGGCTGCTCATACATTCAGAACATACAAAAAAGGTTCGTTCCATGCTTATAACCGGACTTGAGTGAATGTTCTGGTGCCCCATGAGATCACAGTCTACCCATAATGCCTCCTCACTGATACAGCACCCAGCGCAGAAAGATTTTTCTGCCCTCATAATTGTAAAATTAGCTTAGACCAAGACTTGGTCATCATGTCACTTCGGACATCTGTGCAAACAATGCAACAGATTGGCCCGTGGTATATTCATATGACATGGCGAGTGGTGTTAATGTCTGAACGCAGTACCTGCTGTGACCTCTGGATGGCAGCTTGGACCTGCTGCACTCGCTGAACGATGGTCTCGTCGGCCTGGCGGTAGCGCTGGTTAGCGTCGGCGACCAGGCGGTCGAGCCCCTCCCGGCCACGCCATGGCACCAGGTCCAGCAGGGCACTGCCCACCTCATTCACCGTGTCCAGAACCAGACGCTTCTCCGCGCACACACACTTCAGCTCCTGTATCATACGAACATCCATGAACACTCAACACACGTGTGTGTGTGTGTGTGTGTGTGTGTGAACACCCCCACAAACATCCCTATCTATGAGGAACAATTTCAGCTGTGATCATGTTACATCCCCAAAGAATAGCCCAGAGTCCTCTCTCCCTACCTTCTGCCTGTCCTGATAGGATGGCGTGTTGTCCAGCTCCATGTTGTTAAGCTCTGTTTCTACGGCGTCCAGCCATTGGTTGATGTTCTCGTGCGCACTGGCGAATCGCGTGGCCAGCTGCAGTGCCTGCTCAAGGGTGCGGAGGGCCTTGCTGCTCCCGGCAGTCATCTCAGCGTAGCGGCTCTTGATGCCGTCCAGCTTCTCCTGGATCAACAACACCTCCTCACCTATAGGGGGCAGCATACAGCACGCGGGTCAGTATTCCACAGAACTACTGACTGAATGCATTGATCATTTGTATCCTATATCATAATATTCATAACCATATCATATGGCCACACACAAAGATTAGCTGTTTAAGTTAAAAGCTCAGCCCATCCCTCAAAGGGGCCACAAAAACAAAGGTCCACATGTCATTTCTAACTTATACATCAAAGTCCATAAGCAGCAAACACACTGAGTGCCGTGTTTGTTAGATACCTGTGGTCTGCTTCAGGAGGGCCTGTCCATTCTTGATGGCCTGGTCAACAGTCTTCTTCCTGCTGACGATCTCCTCATTGAGGGACTGAGGGAGAGTAACAGTGGTTAAGTTACACTCTAAAAGAAAAGAGTACTAGAAAGTCCAAGCTGACTGAAAAGCAGCTCATTATCCTATCTATTTAGGTTTGCAAAATACTGTAGCACTTACGGTTCGACAATATTGTTAATTCCTTCTCATTCTCTCAGTGTGTTTTAGTGACAGTTAACCCATACGCTTCTCCTTGTGTTAGACTGTGTGTGTGTGTCTTCATGTGTGTGTGGCGTACCAGTGTGTGTTTGTGCTGCTGTGCCAGCAGGTCAGGCTGGTAGGTTTGAATTGACACCTCTGCCAGCCTCTGTGCCACCTCTGCCAGCCAGTTCAGCACCTCAACCTCGTCCTCGCCAAAGAGCTGGGCATTGGCCAGCGCCTGCTCCAGCATGGCTTCCCGACGCAAACACCAATCGAGTAGCTCACTGTGCCCGGTGCGCACCGCCCCCACACGTTCCCGCAGCCAATCACAGTCCGACGGACTGCTCAGTGGGGTCAGTGATTGGCCCAGGGCCTCCAGGTGATGAAGCTCAACCCCCCGTGATGTAACGTCCTCTTTGAGGGCCTGAGTGCCACCCAAGACCAGTGCAAGAGAGAGATGAAAGATGAAATGGGAATAATAAAAGGAAAAAGCAATAGAACCATGCAGATGTGACATTTTAAAGACAAACTAATGATAAATCATATGAATATAAATCATAACACACAGAAAACATGCAAAAACAAAAACATCAACTGAGGATAAACTGTGCTTTCATTGGCTTTTACCATTGCTGTGATCCAGAACCAAAGAACTTACCAGACCAATGACCAAATGAGAAAGTACGACTAAACATGCGTTTGAAACTTTGAAACTAAACAAAGGACAAAAACCAAAATGGTAGGATGTAATGAAGTTTGGACCAATTGGGGTGGGAGGTCCGGATCTCTCCCATTAGAGTCTCTGTCTTCTGTGTGTGTCTGTTTGCCACGGTGATTCTGTGTGTGTGTGTGTGTGTGTGTGTGTGTGTGTGTGTACCTTGTGCCGGGCAATCTGCTGTGTGATTTTCGAGGTCTGGGTTCCCATTGGTTCCGCAGTGCTGAGGCGTCTCTCTGTGACACTAAGCCACTCCCCCAGAGGCTCCACAGCTTCATGGAACTGCAGCGCCAACACCTGCAACTCCTCCAGCTGCCTTTGCCTACACACACATGGACACAGTCAATATGTGTGTGTGTGTGTGTGTGTGTGTGTGTGTGTGTGATGAATGATGTGTAGTGGGTGTGAGAGAGAGCATATGAGTGTGTGTGAGAGAGACAGGTGTAGTGCATGTGAGTGTGTGTGTGTGGGTGTTTGTGTGTATGTGTGTGGGTGTGGGTGGGGGTGTGTGTGTGGGTGTGTGGGTGTGGGTGTGGGTGTGTGTGTGTGTGTGTGTGTGAGAGAGAGACTGATGAATAATGTGTAGTGCATGCATGTGTGTGTGTGTGTGTGTGTGTGTGTGTGTGTGTGTGTGTGTGTGTGTGTGTGTGTGCATGTGTACCTAGCTGTGGCCTTCTCCAGCAGGTCGCTCCACCTCTGGCTCAGACTCTCCAGGTGCTTCTGGATCTTGTCCCTGTCCTGCGTCTCTGCAGTGACAGCGATGCGTGCTCCCTCCGCCCGGATCATCTCCACGGTGCCCCGCCGGTCGTCAAGGAGACGCTGCAGGAGCTGGACAAGGGGAGATGGGGAGACAACTTAGCCTCAAGAATTTGGATTGATGCAGGACAGGGACACGCTAATCGCTGGTTATTCAGTTGCTCTGATAGCTCAGGCTGCAGTGTGTGTGTGGCTGTGTGTGTGGGTGCACGCATGTGTGTGTGTGGGTGCACGCATGTGTGTGTGTGTGTGTGTGTGTGTGTTAACATAACAAAAGGCCTGAAGCTGCCCTTGAATTTTACACCAGCAGCGCTTCTAATGTGTGTTTAAGTGTGTGTGTGTATCTAGTGTCTGGTGGTGAACCAATGCCTTCCCTTCCTGCCCGTAGACTGGGCAGGCTAAAGCCCCAGGGGCTGAAATGGCTCAACTGAATTCTTACTGCGGATCACACCACCATAAATATTACAGCAATGCTATTAAAGCACCACATACATATTACAAGCATGTTATTAATGTGTTATTAAAGCGTAACTCACTTTCTGCTCCTGGATCTGCGCCTTGACCACCCTGTACTCCGCTGACGGGGGCTTCTGGTGGGCGATGAGCTCTTCCGTGTCGCTGAGCCAGCTCAACAGAGGCTCAAGTGCATCTTGGAACTTCCCACAATGCAACAGGGCCTCCTGCAGCTGGGCAACGCGTTCAGCCACCTGTGAATGTATACAAATTAGAAACACTTAAATCATTCTGATTCTGTGTGTGTGTGTGTGTGTGTGTGTGTGTGTGTGTGTGTGTGTGTGTTTACGAGAGAGGGAGAGAGTATTCATGATTGTCTCCTTGTACAATGGCAGACAGAAAAAAGCAAGAGAGTGTATTTATGTATGTATGTCTGCGTGTGCGTGTTGGTGCATGTGTGTGAGAGCCGGTGTGCTGAGGCTGTGTGTGTGTGTGCATGTGTATGTCTTTTGTGTGTGTGTGTGTGTGTGTGTGTGTTGGAGCATGTGTGTGAGAGCCGGTGTGCTGAGGCTGTGTGTGTGTGCATGTATATGTCTTGTGTGTGTGTGTGTGTGTGTTTGTGTGTGTGTGTGTGTGTGTGTGTGTGTGTGCTCACCCGCTTGTTGAGGGAGTTCCAGTGCAGGTTGGTTGTCTCCAGGTCATGCTCCAGTGCCTGTGTGTCAGTGTGTTTGGCTGCGCTCTGGATGAGACCCTGGCCGACCGCATTCACATGCTGGAGCTTGGGCTGGATACTGTCAACCTGCTCCCGTTCCAGAGCCTGGTCAGGGGAGAGAGATTGAGGGCAGAGAGGTAGAGGGGGAAGAGAGAGAAGAGGGGGATAAAGGGCAGAGAAGACAAAGAAAAGAGAGCAGGAGGGGGAACAGGGGGGAAAACCAAATTAGTTGCTTTAAAAGGGGACCGTGTGAGACAGTGAGGACACACCAGACCAGTGTGTGAGAGACGAGATTTTGGGAAGGGGGCCAGAGCAATAATGGTGGCATCTGATACTCGAGTGTGTGTGTCAGAGAGAGAGAGAGAGAGAGTGTGTGCGCTTGTGCGAGTCGCCTTGCTGGCTGAAATTAGACACAGCTTGAGTGTGTGTGTGTGTGTGTGTGTGTGTGTGTGTGTGTGTAGGTATGTGTTGACTGTTAGCAGGGAAAACACAATCCAAGCAGGTTTGCTCCGGGCAGATCTGAGGAGAGCCTCGATCAAACCTCAAAACCTGTGCTGACAGACCCCAGGAGCCAAGGGAAAACAACGCTTTGAGAGGGGGGGGGGGGGGGGGGTGAGAGGGAGACAGAATGAAAGAAAAGAAAGAGAAAAACAGCAAAGAGAGAGAAAAAGAGCGCTTTTTGGGCCAGTTATTAAGTGTGCTGTTTGCTGCTGGTTTTGCTGCTGAAAGGCTTGATGTGCACGAGGCGTGATGGTGTTTACAGGCGGTTTGTTTACACATCCAAAAGTCCTGTTTGAACACCCAGGTGTCTGACTGCTGCGGCTGCCAGCGCATTTATGAGCCCAGATTGCACAAAATGTACTTTTAGTTTATCATTACACTTGCAATCACCATGCACTACGTGTGTGTGTGTGTGTGTGTGTGTGTGTTTGTGTGTGTGTGTGTGTGTGTGTGTAGGTACAGATGGCTTGTGGTAAATGGGCGTCATTCCTGCCTGAACAGGAAGTCTGTCGGACTCAACAACAATGAGCCACAGCCATGACCTGCTCCACCCTGAGTGTGTGTGTGTGTGTGTGTCTAACTGTCTGTCTGAATGTGTGTGTGTGTGTGTGTGTGTGTGTGTGTGTGTGTGTGTGTGTGTGCATGTATTTGTCCCTGACCCTGTTTGTCTCTCTGAATCCTGCCACTTATTCCTGCCCCTACCTTCCTCCTGTTTTGTCTCCATATGTATTTGTGAATGTCTCTCAGATTTTCCACACAAATATCCCCTGTATCCGTTTCACTCCATATCGCTCCCAATCACACCGCTCCTGGAAATCATACTTCCTCTTTAATTGCCCTTAATTCTGTTCATCAAAGGCTCTCTGGCTAAACTCAGATGTTGTCTCTACGTCCAGACATACTTTAGTTGGCAGTAGTTAAGTCACCTTTACACTCCGCATAAACTATGTGCCAAGTGACCAGCTGGAGACGTCACATTTCCCCATACACACAGCAAAGCACTGATTTAAATTCAAGATTCTTTTTGCATGACATCTCAACAACCATCATGAGAACACAAAATACATGTTACGCTATCAAAGAGGGAGGAAGTTGTCTGTTTATGAGAAAGTTGCAGGACTGGAGAAAGAGGACTGTATTCAATTCAAATAACGAAGAATTTCATCTTTTAGGAGAACGACAAAGGTTATGAGCTGCAACTGTTATCCTGGTCAACTTCAAAAGGGGTTTGACTGATGGGAACACAGACCATTCAGAGGTCATTTTTTACAGTCGTGAGCAGAAGCCATATCTAGGTCAGCTTAAGACTGGCATGGCTGTCCATTAGTGTAACTCTGTGAGCACGGCCCCATCAAACTTAAAGTGTTTCCATGTGTCTGCTTTCCAGAGGCAGGTCTTTTCACATGTCACCCTTCTCCCTCACTTCCTCTCGAGGCCCACTCTCTTCTCCTCCTCCTCCTCCTCCTCCTCCTCTCACCGTTCCCTCTCTTCACCCTCCTACTCTGCAAAGCCAGCTCAGAGCGGTTAGAAAGAGAGAGAGACACACAGAGAGGGAGAGGGAGAGGGAGAAAGAGAGAGAGAGCGAGAGAGAGAGAGAGAGAGAGGGAGAGAAAGAGTGCTCTGGAAAATATCTGGGATGTTTCTCATTCTTGTCCAGCACCCTGGACCAGACCCATAGCCCGACCCAACTCACACATGCTGCAGATCCCTTTGTCACTTTCACCCCCCCCCCCCCTTCTCTCTCTCTCACAGCATTTCTGTCACTCCTCCCTCCTCCCTGTCCCCTGTTGTCACAGGCACCACTCCCTGTCACGCGTCACTCTTCTTGTTATTGTCTCTCTCTCCCCCTCTCTATCTCTCTCTCTCCCCCATATCTATCTATCTCTCTCTCTCTCTCTCTCCCCCATATCTATCTATCTCTCTCTCCCCGACTCTGCCCCGATCACTCCTGGATTCTACAGTTCTACTGTAAACCTCAGCACTACTCTCCATTCCTCTCTCGCTGTCTCTCCTTCTTTCCTTTTCTTTCAGTCGAAACCGCAGTTCCACACTGGCTCTCTTTGACTGGCCACAATTCAGCGGGTAAAAAAAAAAAAGCCTGCCCATGCACAGTTACATAAATTCAATCTGTTGATCAGTCCAAACTTGGAGAAGAATTTTGAGGCGGTTGCTGCCGCCTTTAGACTCCAGGCAAGACATCGCCAACTGGCAGCATTTCACCCAAACCACACTGATTGTATGCTTGTGACTACCTACTAAGAAGTACAAAAAACGTACATCTGTACATCTGAGTTTACGTGTAAATTAGTGTGTGTGTGTGTGTGTGTGTGTGTGTGTGTGTGTGTGATAAGTGTGTTAGTGAGTGAGGTGGGGGTGGGAGGGCTAACAAGTCAGAACGCAGACAGAAGCAGAGTGAATATCCGCCAAAGCATCACTCAGGCACATTCAAAAACCTAATTCCTAATTCCTGTAGCTGGAAACCATCCAATTAATATACCCAAGAGGCCGCACATGATTGAGCAAAACCTCAATCTGAGAAGAATCCTCTTGCCAAAGGCACACTCCCACTCAGAGGGCAGACATAATGTGCAGAGACAAACCTAAAGCACGAGGGAACATCCCCGACTCACGCTGCGAAATGCCATAAACGGGGCTACGTTCTTTATCTAAATCATCATAATGAATGCACTAATGATACACCATCACTTCCAATATCTTAACTGAATACATTATTAAAAGATCCACAGTCCATGGTGGAAGAAGTTCACGGACCATTGGATTAGGTGGTTGGCAGGACCTCATTTAGCAGCAATAACCTCAACTGAACATCCGGGGAAGTCTTGTGTGAATGCCTTTCTATGGTCATTCCAGGGCGTCTCAACCGGGTTAAGGTCAGGAGGAGTCTGAGCGTTCAAAAATGCAAACCTTCCTCTGTTTCAGCCACACTGAGTCTGATTTACTGCTGTGGAACTGACTACGCTAATACTACCCCGTTCCCTCAATGAATTCAAGCTGTCCAAGCCCTGAGGCAACAAAGTAGACCCAGACCCCTCAACCACTACTTCACACCGACAGATAGGATGCTCCATATCTTTGTACAGAGAAAATGGAGAAAAAAAGAAAACTATCCCTCCCAATTCAGTATCTTCTCTTAGGGTCCTAACAGCTCGACATCACCCAAGAAACAACACACTCAAACTGCAAACCTACAATTACTCAGGAATAAAGGAAGACGGGAGAAAGGTGAGGAAGGGAGAGAGTCGAGAGAAAGACAAATACAAGAATTTGAATGAGACACATAGAAGAAAGACAAAAAAAGAACAAAGGAGAAGAAGAAGAAAAAAGTCAGAGAGAGAGAGAGAGAGGGGGAGCTGGTGTTTGTCCAGCTATCAGACAGGTTTGATCTCATTCAGATCAATAAAGAACATGGCCAGCAGCGTTCTTCCTCCACCTTTGAACAACCCCAGCCCCCTCTACCTCCCTTGCTCTGCCCATTTCCCCCTCTTCCTGCCAGTCCCCGCAGCTCAGACTCTTTCTCCGCTCGTTCTTTGTGCTCTCCCTCACCCTCCTTTCCTCTCCTCTCCCCTCCCCTGGTCCACAAGGAGCGGGAGAACTATTTTCTGTGCATGACCTAAATGTTGGGATGGTGCAACATTTCTGGATGGTCCCTACCAAAAACAACACATCACTCGTGGTGACGTGGACCGGGATTACTCATGCTCCTTCCAGCAACATGGAAGAGGGGGATTTATTTGCTCTGGTTCTATTAAACGGCCTGCCTGTTTGTCATGGTTTATGAGGGTCACTCCTCTCTGGGTTCTGCCCCTGATCCACAGGTGTTTCCTGTGGGCAGCCTCTCACTTCCATCATTTCCATAACAATCACACATGTATAACCCCTGTCACCAGATCTCTGAACTACTGCTCTGTCTTTCTCTGTGTGTGTGTGTGTGTGTGTGTGTGTGTGTGTGTGTGTGTGTGTGTGTGTGTGTGTGTGTGTGTGTGTGTGTGTGTGTGTGTGTGTGTGCGTGTCCGCCCGTGTGTTTCTGTGTGTCCAATACAAGTGAGTGAGTGTGCTATCATAGTGTAAATGAGGGAGTATATTCGTGTAACTAACTTTTGGTCTGCTTTTATCTCTATCTCTGTCTGTCAGTCTGTCTCCATCTTTCTCTCTCCTCTGTTTCAGTGAACTGCTGAGCCTGTAGATGAGATATCGCAGCAGAACTCCCCCAGGCCTAAGCTCCCCCATTAGCCTTTATCTCGAGTACTGCCAGGTGCTCACTATCAAAACAGCCAGAGCCCTGTGCTGCCTGCATCACCAACACACTCCCTCAACCACTGACACCTAAAAAAACAAATCATAATTAAGTTTAAATGAGTTTTAATCAACCACTCTTTAAGCATAAAAAAAAACCTTAGGTCTAGAGCGCTAAATCTAGCCCACTAGGAACTCGAACAGTGAACGGACGACAACTCCCTTCCACAGGAAAACCCCACAAAGTGTAAATACACAGTCTGACCATCGTCATGTTCCAATGAGAGCTGGGGCAATTACACCCCCCTCCCACCACCACTACCCTCTAGTGTCCCTTGAGTCCTTCCCCCACCCTCCCCTCGGCTCTGCTCTTTAACACTGCGGGGGTGCGCTTGGCCGGGGTCCTATTCTGATAGGGCTGGCACGTCCTTATCTGCTATTTATACCACAACGGCTTCATAGTGTGTGTTTGCTCTTAACTGGCAACAGTGAGCTGCGCCTACAGAACTCACTGTTTACTTCTCACTTCCTTATCGCCATGGCAGGGCCCATCAGAGAGGGGGGGGGGGGGGGGGGGCAGGAGTTGGGTGTGAGGGTTGGAAGAGAAGTGAATCACAGTGCTCTTGTTCCAAGTTAGCTGGCTTGCCAAAGAAATATCAATTAATTTGATCTTCTTTTCCAGACACCCCCTGCCTCTCTCTCTCTCTCTCTCTCTCTCTCTCTCTCCCTCCCTCCCTCTGCATTTCCCCCAAACTAGAGGCATCCTCAAGTGTTTGGGGCTCTTTGGGACTGTTGATCCTGTTCCTTTCTGCAATTATAATCCTCTGCTTCAAATCTCTCATGACAGCAGGCCGCCTGATTGCATTTGGCCGGCTAGAGTGGGCCTGCCCACAGCCGAGGGGAGAGCTGAACGAGATGCGGATGAGCACACAAGTCTGGCCACCGGGGCTCAAGGCAGACATTAATATAATAAAGGCCAACAGAGGAAGTGAAAAGACCTAAAGATAGATGGGGACAACGAGAGGAGTCAGAGAAAGAACGAGGTAGAAAGATAGATAATGAATAAGGGAAAAGCGGAAAGAGAGAAATGGGGAGGGATAGAGAGAGCGGGAGACTGTTGAGAGGAGAGAGATGAAGAGGCCTCAGCCACCATGTACCCTACGCCAAAATCTCCAGTATGACATAGACACAAGTGTCAAAACACAGACACACACATACTGCTACAACTAAATCATGAACAAAATATTTAGATTGGGTTTCCAGGCAGAAACAGTAACCAAAAGATCCCTAAAGTCCTACGGTTATGCTCATGTTTATTTTCTCATCTCTGATCTGAATTAATGTACATAAAAGAGGCCATCTGCTAGCATACTGTATAAGCATACTGTATAAGCATACTGTATAAGCATACTGCTTGCTTTCAGCTTTCTCCAAATCAGGCTAATTTTGCCTCCACTGCCAAACCATGGCAAGACAACTCAACAAAAGGCTGCATAGATCCTTCTTTATCCACAGCAGTACAAATCTGAATAGACATATGTCTATGCCTATCTGTTCTGTATACTTATGTAAAAGAACACTGTCACACAGACAGATCATGGAGGGACTTTCCTCACCTTTAACCTCTACTTGCATCATGTGCAAGCTATTTTCCCAGTAACTCATAATAATCAGCTACTGCAATTATACTAAAGTAATGTCACACAGACACACACCATGTGAAAAGTAAATCTAAATGCAATAATTTAACTAAAATCATACAATTGCAATGCTATCGTCAGACTTCAAGCCTGGACACACACACACACACACATAGATGGACAGAGAAACAGAAGAAGCAGGATGTTGAGATTTGTTATGGAGGAAGACTGGTGGAGTCTTGAGAAATCTCACTCTACTATATTTAGATCCTGAGAGAAAGTGAGGGAGACTGATGTTTTCTGGCCAACAAGACTAGCATGCAAGGTCAAAAAGTTACTGACTGGGCTCAGCACTAACCTACACACAGTAGATGAAATGAGAGACCGGGTACACCTCAGTCTCAGTTTGAGATTCCAGGTGTAAGGAACACATGGAGGTGAGGCTACCTCTTAGCTCACCTGTGGCTCAGGTGTGCTCTTAGCATCTTGATCATCTGAGGCTGTAAGAGAGACTGTGTCAAGATGCGTTTCACTGAACAGTCCTTCCAAGCATCCAGACTCCAAGCTCTCCCACTGGTCCCTGGTTGCTGAGGTAATAGGGTCAAGGCCTGACCCCTCTGACTCCCAATCACTGTCTCCAGTCATGGAGCCTAAGACAAAGTCCACGCCTAATTGGCTACCCTCCGATTCAGAGTCAAGGTTCCATACATCCTCACAGGCAGACCCGCTGTCAGTGACGACCGCAATGCGCTCAGGGGCAGCTAGGTAGACAAAACTGTCCGAGGACATGAAGGCACTCTCCTCAGAGTCAGGGGGTGGCTTTGAGAGGGGAATTGGGGGAATGCAATCCTGGAGAGGAGAAGGGGGGCCATCCTGTGGGAACTGGGGAGGCACAGACACAGCCAGATAAACAAAACTGTCTGTTGTCACAAAAGCATCCACATCCTTGTTGTCTTGACTTGAGCCCGACTCCTGAGTTTTGGAGGGGTATGTAGGTGATGGGGAGGGGGGTATAGAGTCTGTGTGCATGGAGTGGAACCCTGTCCCAGAGTGAGCCACATCTGACTTGGGGGTGCTCATGGTCCCTGGCTCTGGGTTTGTGATGTCCAACTCCAGTACTGATGTGTCAGCATCAGCACACAAACCCTCAGCTGAAAGAGACTCCTCTTGCTCCAGCATCACCACCTCAGAGGACAGTCCCTCTGTCTCGGGTGTCCCGTCATGCTCAGAAGCTCCCTCACAGTCCGACGTGATTCCCGTGCTTCCATCTGTGGTCTCCGAGGAGACCAGCTCCTCCTGAGAGGAAAATTCTACCTCCCCCATTTTCTCCTCCACCTCCTCCTCTGAATCAGTAGGCACTGGGGAACTCTCACTGGCCACAGCCTCCTGCTCATCCTCCTCCACTGGATCACTGTCCTCTGAGCCCTCGGAGCCATCAGTACATGGGTTCTCAGAACTGAGGGAGTCCACTCTCTCAGTGTCCTCACTGTAAGGGATATTGGAGCACGTTCCTTCAGTGTATGCATTCTCAGGACCAGTTCCCTCAGTGCAAGCGTTCTCAGAGACAGTTCCTTCACAGTACGGGTTCTCAGGGCTGGGGGAGCAGTGTGAAGGTGAGGCCTGGCTGCTCGAGACCTTGCCTTCCTCCTTATCCTCTGCTACCTCTTCTAGCTCTGGATCTGATGATGCCCCGCTGTCTGGCTCTGGGTCACTCTCGCCATCAGTCAGCTCCAACTCTGTGTGTGCAGCGTCTGAGAGAGCAGTCCGGTCAGGATGAGACACATGGATCCCATGTGAATCCGACTCTGGTAACAGTCCAACCACAGAGTTTGTGTCCACAGAGGGAGAACAGCTGCGTTCTTGATCTTGTACATGCTCTAAATTTCCACCCTCGTCCCTTTTTTCAGCAACCGTGTGGAGCTGGAGACAGGCCTCTGGCTGTTCTAATTGACTGGTCTCTGTAGCACTCTCTGTTTGGCTTTGCTCAGAGCACCCCTCCTGAAGAGGCAGACTCTGCTCTGTGTCGGGATGAGTCTCTGAGATGTCAGTGTGCTGCATTAAATCAATCTCTTCAAGAGGCTCATTGTTCACATTCTCATACATACTCTGCTCCTCTCCCTCCGCAGCTTCTTCCACTCGAGGTAGAGTGTGGGCAAAGTCTGAAGATTTAGAGGAAAGACCAGCTCCAGAGTCGGTCTCCATGGAAACTTCACCATCATCTTCCTCCAAGCACTGCCTTTCTAGCTCCAGGAAGAGGTCATCAGATTCTGCCTCTGAGCTGGGGTATGGAGAGGCACTGGTGGGCTCTGGACCCCCAAATCCAGTCGGGGGGGTGAGAAGGGGCCAGTTGCCTGAGGTGTTGAGCTGCTGTGTTTCCCAGTCTTGCAGCTGGGGTTCATCTACACCCCCATCCCAGCAAGGCTCCACCGTCACTTTACTCTCCATCTTCAACACAGCCTCCCAGTCTCTCTCCTCCAACTGACGCCTCTCTTCCTCCTCCAGCTCTTCTATTTGTCCCTTATTCTCTCCAGGATTTATTCCCATCTCGTCGTCCTCTTCCAGCTCTTCTATTTGTCCCTTATTCTCTCCAGGATTTATTCCCATCTCGTCGTCCTCTTCCAGCTCCTGTAGGATCCGCATTTCATCCTCCTCAAAGCAGAGTTCCGAGGCAGTGCGCTCCCTGAGTGCCGCTGAGGTGGTCCAACCCAAAAGCCCCTCCTCAAGCGTTTCCTGGCTGACACAGGGGGTAAGGGGCAGACCCCCATAAGCTGCACCCTCACCTTCCTGCAGGAATGGAGAGGGAGGGTCAAGAAGGTACATCGACTCCTCGTCAAGATCACTGTCCTCCCCCAGAAGAGGAGGTAAGGGTGGCAGGAGGGGAAGGTGGTGGAGGCGACTCACCCGAGACCGCTTGCCCCCTCTAATGCCGCGTGGCCAAGTGCGGGATTTGGTAGGGGGGCAGAATACAGGTTTTGGGGAGGTCAGAGGAGCAATAAGTGGTGCAGTGTCCTGGTCTTGTTCCAATAAAGGGGAGTCTCGCTCGGAGTCTGATGCTTTAGCAGTGGCCACATCCCAGTTCTCAGCCTGCTCCTCTGAGGCACTCTTCCGCCCCAATGCAGGGGCAACCACCGGCCTCCTCACTCCCTCACTGCTGGCAAAGGGGCTGCTATGGGGGGAGCCAGAAGACCTCTGCTGGGGATGGGTGAGGGGGGAAGTCAGCATGGGCCGCTGGTCTTTAGAAGGTGAAGCTAGGGGAGATTGTGGCTTGGGCAGTTTCTGGTGTGGGGAGTAGAGCTGGGGGGTTTGTCGCTGTCTGAGAGGGTGGAGGGGCAATGGGCTTATCGCCGGGGAGGTGGAGGGGGAACTCGAGACAGGGGGTGTGTGAGAGCCTCCAAATGAGACGGGTGAGGGGGCATAGGAGGTCAAAGGTGGAGTGGATGTGGTGGGAGGGGGTGTATGAGTTTGTGGGGTATATGTGTGTGAAGCAGGGGTAGTGATTATGGAGGGCAAAGGGTGGAGGGGGGAGAGGGAGATTCCAACCCCAGACAGACGCTTCTCGGCACCCTCGGCTGTTGAAAACTCCAGACGTTCTGCAAACTCAGGGTAACTGGGAGGCATGAATACTTTCCAGGAACGCCGGTTTGGATTGTCCTTCTTATCGCTGCCCTGGTGCCGTCTCTTGGTCACTGCGGCTGCAGCCCCACTGCTGGCCGAGGTCGAAGGAACAGCATGCAGGCCTGAACTTACGCCACCTACAGGTGACATGCTCTGGGGGTCCCCTGTGAGCTTCAGGGCATCGAAGATAACCCTCTCGTCCAGCCTCTTCACCCCTGCATCAGTGGGGCGGCCCACAAACACCCCTCCAACACTGTCTCCCAGTGTGCCATTGCTTGAAAGGGTGCTGCCCTCTCCTCCAGAGCCCAGTGTGCTGCGCGATGGCTGGCTGAGCTTGGTGCCCTGGTCGATCTGCTCGTTGATACGCATAGTGTCATAGATGGAGCGCTGGGGCACGTAGCAGTCTTCAATGTAGGCTTCCTCATCCTCACCCTTTCCAAGGCACCTTGGGTTCTGCCGCAAGCAGTCCGGTCGGCTCAGCGGCTTACCCATCCCTCCAACACACACTGAGGTGCGAGGCAGAAAAGTCCTAACACACTTCTGCTAGGCAGAACTTCGCACAGAGAGTGTGTGTGTGAGTATTAGCACTCAGGGCTTTATAGTGTGAACACAATCAGTTCAATGGATCGTCAGAATAATAAAGGGAGTAACACATGTATTCAAAAGTCTCATATGAAGTCACTTTCATCATTGCAAGTTCATATCCACATGAGTTTTTGATTTCCCTGCGGTTGCCATACCAACGTGCAGCATCACAGACTCCGGCATGCAGATGTGCGGCGGTAGCAGCATGGTAATCACTTTGAATCACTTTGTTTACTTTGAAACAGTCATGGAGGCGGGTCTAAAGGGAAGAGCAGTTAGATATCCTTTTCCCCGAGACGTCCAAAGTCCAAGAAGTGAGTGGAGCGCAGATAACATCCTTTCATCCCAATTCTCATGTTAACTCCATTGGACCCCCCCCCCTCCCACCCCCCCAAGAAAAAAAACAAATGGGACAGACTCCCTGTTGAACTCCTTTCCCACACTCTCGTTCTGCTTCCTCTTTGTGCCACAACAGGAAGATCACCAGGGCCTGGTGGCTCCGACGGCTCTCACTCCAGCAGCCGAAGACAAGCAGGAGTCCTTTTAAGGTGCGAGCTGCTCCACGTTAGGCGTTATATAAAAACATGTCGAGTGGAGTGGAGGGAAAAAAGGCAGTGGTGTCAGCCTGGGGGGGTCTGTTTCCCCTCTATCTCTCTGGCTCAAGTTCATTGTTGTGCCACAACAGTCCAAAAAATGTAAAGAAATCAAATCACAAAAGGTTTGCAACACTCAGGGCTCCACTCTGGAGATAGGAACTACTGCATCAGTGAGAAACAGTCTAGGTAACAAAAAGCGTAAGGCAGAAACTCACAGTATTGTCCTGCCAATGTCCTTGCAGCACACCATCCCATTCATTCAGCCTCATGCAGTGTGCCGAGTGTGTGAGGATGAGGGAGGGACAGAAAAATCTCGTCTTCTGTGTCTAGAATGCCCCTTCATCCCTCTGCTCATCCTCCTCCTTCTCATTAGCCGACGCGAGGGAGCGATGAATGAATGAAACCCTACCCTCTACGCATGATCATCCAGTCTTGCTCCAGAACAAACACCAAACAAAAGAAGAGGCTAATTTCTTTCTTTTTTTTTTTAAGGAAAGTCAGCCCATCGTCCTGGTCTGTGCGGAGCTCCAGGGGCTGAGCAGCACAGAGGGGCAAGCAGACGGAGGGGGAGTCGGGGTAGGCTGAAGCGAGTCAGTCTAGTCCAGCCAGAGAGTATAGGGAGACAAGGGAGCGTATCCAGAGGGCAAAGACCCAGACGTACTCTGCTCCACACGCTGCCTCACACTCCAGGCAATCCGCTTCCCAGACAATCCCCGGACACGCTGCTTTCCCCTCCTCCTTGTGTCTCTCGCTTTCTCTCTTTTCCCGTTTCGGTCTTCCACAATTCCACATGCAACAGCACAACAAAGGTCCACAAAGCCCTGGTTGCTCTTCTCCTTCTTTTTCTTGTGTCTTTTTCCTTCTTGTTGCTGGCTGTCTTTTTCTCTACTTCTTTCTTTCTCTGTGTGCCTCTCTTTTCGCAGCTCTTCTACACAGCTGAAATGGTTTGCAGCTGCTAAAAAAATCTCCCACTTTTCCTCTCCCTCCCTCCCTCCCTCACTTACTCACTCCCTCCCTCCCTCCCTCCCACCTCCCGCGCTTGCTCACTCGAACACTTCCTCCCTCTCTCTCTCTTTCTACTTTCCCTCCCTCTCTCCCTCCCTCCCTCCCTCTCCCTGTTTTTGTTTGAATCCAGCTCCGTTTGTTCGGTTTCCTGCTTGGGTATTAGAACACAGGAAGTGCTACAATCATGCCGGTTTCCTCGTCCAAAAAAACATGGTGTGGGGAGGGTGGCAAGATAGAGCTGTAGAGAGGAGGAGCCACAGGAAAGACAGACAGAAAGAGAGAGAGGGGGAGACAGAGAGAGACTGAGAGAGACAGAGAGTGAGGGATGGATTTGGCGTGTTTCTAAAAAATCACTTGGTGACAGTTTAGGTAATCCCACACTAAGCACTCCACAAATCATCTTTCACAAGTGATCAGAAAAAGAGTATTTAAAAGTAGATTAAAAACTTGGATAATAGTCTTGCCACTGCTGATCAAGTTTCACATATCTGGGCAGAGAGCTCGAGTGTTTAGGTTGAGGCTGCTACATTCATCACCGATTTGTAATCCAACCCAATCTTTCAGCAGGAGACAGACGTCTCCACAGGCAGAGAGAGAGAAATGACACACAGAGAAAGAGAGAAAGAGGGAGAGAAAGAGAAATGACACACAGAGAAAGAGAGAAAGAGGGAGAGCGAGGGAAGGCTTTCCAAACAATTACAAAGTCAAACAAATTGACAATATTTATTTCTAAAACAGTGGCATCAAATTTGTAAACAATCGCTTCTTTCTAAAACAAGATTCGCAACAAAGGAAGCAAACCATAATACCCCATGTCCCCCTCTCCCTCTCTCCCATTCTCTCTCTACCTCTCTTTCATTCTCCCTCTACCTCTCTTTCATTCTCTCTTTGTCCAGTTCCCTCCCTCTTTTCATTTTCAGAACGGTGAAAGACACAAAAGTCGAAGCGACATTTCCATCTCCCCTCTGAGCATTCCTCTATGCTGCTCCACTGTAACCCAATCCGCCACTCAACATCTCTAGTTGTTAGCGCAACACCCTGGAGTACTACAAATCCCAGCCGCACAAACTCAACATCTCTAGTTGTTAGCGCAACATCCTGGAGTACTACAAATCCCAGCCGCACAAACACCGGAATAGACCAGGATTATGGGGAAAGCTGGTCTTCCTGAGGGAACTTCCTGATGGACACTTTTGCAATATATAATATCTGCTTTAACACAGACAACTTCTCTTCCACAGAAATATGTGTGCGTATTTAGCAGACTGCTGGGCTCGAGGAAAGGAAACCCAAACTACTACCAAAGTATCGTTTAGGCTGAGCCATTACAGCACGCCTTTCTATTTGCTGGGGATACTAATACGTTTGCCATTGAAGTGCGTCTCGTTCTGGGCAGGCTCAACCCAAGCTAAAGCCAGAGATATGGCAGGCAATGACTTATGACAAAATGGCAAGCTCTTTCTGTATATATGCAATTGTTCTTTTATTGCACTGTCTAGTTCACTCCAGTCACTTTAAATAGCATGTGTTCCTGACTTTCTCTCTTTTCTTTTTTCCTTTGTCTGAGACGCTTCTGCAGTGTGTCTGAGGATAGCTGGCAAAGAGCTGCTAATGTGGACTAATGCATGCCTGCCCTTTCTCCCTCGCTCTCTCACACATGAACACACACATACGCTGGTCACACACACACACTCACACACACTCACACACCACACACACTCTTGTCTCTGGGGGTAGGGTGCTCCCTGCTCTGCTGCCTCCCTTCTCGTGGCCTGCATGTCAAACAACCTAAATACTCTGTCTTTCATTTCAGCTCTCCCTGGATCGCTGTTCCCCTCTCCCCCTCCCCTCTCTCTCTCTCTCGATCTCTCCCTCTCTCTATCTCCCTCCCCCTCTCTCTCTCTATCTCTCCCTCTCTCTATCTCCCTCCCCCTCTCTCTCTCTCTATCTCTCCCTCTCTCTATCTCCCTCCCTCTCTCTATCTCCCTCCCCCTCTCTATCTCTCCCTCTCTCTATCTCTCCCTCTCTCTATCTCTCCCTCTCTGTCAGTTGGGCTGCAGCTGTCATGCCTGCTTCCAAGACAAACTTCTCTATAGAAACAAAAGGGGTTTGTGCCTCTGCCCCTACTCTCTCTATCCCTCTCTCTCTCTCTCTCTCTCTCTCTTCTCTCTCTCTCTCTCTCTCTCTCTCTCTCTCTCTCTATCCCTCTCTCTCTCTCTCTCTCTCTTTGCCTCCCTCCCTATGGCTGTTAAAGAGCTGCTACCAAGTCACAAGTCCACACGTCACTTTACACTCACATGTGCCCCCTATCAACAGAGAATGATGCTATGGATGCTATTCAGAGGGAATCTAACATTTGGAGTGGGGGGGGGGGGGGGTACAATCAAATGAACTATTGTGTCATGCTACTGATCTAAACACTCAATTATGCCCCCAAACACACACACACACACACACACACACACGCTCTCTCTTCCTCTCACACAGAGGTTCATGTATGCACGCACGCACACACACACATACCTACAGACACACACACACACACAGACACACACACAGACACACACACACACACACAGACACACACAGACACACACACACAGTGTTTCTCATTCACTTCGTGTTGGGCTCCACAGCTCTGTTATGGCTCAGACAGGAAGGGGGGTGGGGGGGATAGGGGGTTGGGTGCAACCCCTCGACATACTTTCCCAAAACTCCACCTACAGACTGCAGGAGTAGCGTGGAAGTCTGTGTCTGTGTCTGTGTGTCTGTGTGAGTGTGTGTGTGTGTGAGTGTGTGTGAGAGAGAGAGAGAGAAAGACAGACAGACAGAAAGAGAGAGAGTGTGTATGTGTGTGTGTGCATGTGTGCCTGTGCTGGCTGCTGGCTGCACATGAGAGAGGTGGAATCACTGGGTGGCACAAACAGAATGGGGTTCAGAGAGAGAAAGAGAGAGAGTGTGTGTGTGTGTGTGTGTGTGTGTGTGTGTGTTTGTGTGTGTGTTTACTCATGGCTGGACACCTGTTGACATTCAAACGGTCCCTTCACTTCACCTCTCACACACATCTTTTCTCTCTTCAACTCTCCACAATCTGTCTCTAACACCCTCTAATTCCTTTTGCAGTCTGACTTTATTGGCAACAGGACAGACGATAAAAAAACCCTAAAAAAACTGACATATTCCCTCCCGAAAGTGCCAGTGTCTGTTACTCGCTCTGTCTCACTCTCTCCCTCTCTGTCTCACTCTCTCCCTCTCTGTCTCACTCTCTCTGTCTGGCTCACTCTCTCTCTGTCTCACTCTCTCCCTGTCTCACTCTCTCCCTGTCTCACTCTCTGTCTCACACTCTCTCTGTCTCACACTCTCTCTGTCTCACACTCTGTCTGTCTCACACTCTGTCTGTCTCACTCTCTGTCTGTCTCACTCTCTGTCTGTCTCACTCTCTGTCTGTCTCACTCTCTCTGTCTGGTCTCCAGGCAGTGGGTAAGCAGTGGGGCTCCTGCTCTGGCGGCCCCAGCTTCATGATTAACCAGGCAGCTTTAGTGCTTTACTGCCCCACCTGAGTCTGAATGTGGGCTTTGTTCTGTCAGCCACACACACACACACACACACAGACAGACCTGGAGGACGACCAGACACACACACAGACAGACCTGGAGGACGACCAGCAGCATCACTCAGCTCTAGCTGCAGAGCACACACACACACACACGCACACACACCCTACAACAAAGAGCAGAAACACACCAGATAGATTCTACAGGACTGACACATTTTCACTCCAAAAAAAAAGCCTCTATGTGTTAAATCTGTCTAAGTTACACTTTAACAAAAGCAATCAATTCCTGACACGGATCATTTCTTTCCGGAATTAAACAAACAGGGGCTCCAAATAAACCAACAGCACTTCTCTCCACTTCCGGTTTCCCCCGCCGTCTCTCTCTTTGTCTCTAAGGAAAAACACACACACACACCACCAGTCTTTCAAGGGAAAAGGACACTTTCCCACAATCCCCCAGCAGTACTGATTGACACTCTTGCAGTGACCCTGCTATGGTGCTCACTGGGTCATTTACTCCTCGTCTCATTGGCCGCTGGCGAGGCATGGGCTCTGATGTGAGCTGTGGGCTGGGTCAATAGAGTGGGCTCTGCTCTGCTAGGAGTTTGCCAGCCTAATGCACAACAGCTGAAACAATACCAGAGCTGAGCGGCACGTGGGAGCGAGACACGACAAACACTCAGATCATATATAAACTCACACGCATGCACAGCATACTCACACATGCCACACACACACACACACACACACAGACATCCGAAACACACGCTCAGACATGCACACCATGCCTTCAGACACACACACACACACACACACACACACACACACACTCATCCCATAAGCACCAGTGGGGTCTAGGAGAGGGCCAATTTAGAAGAAGAAAAAATGAACTCATCAGATTACTCTAACCATGTTATGCCAATCAAATCATCCCCTTAGGCAGGAAAATAAACCATGAAACACACTAAAAAATACAAAGCTCAAAGACCTGGACCCTT
Source organism: Clupea harengus (assembly GCF_900700415.2). Lineage (NCBI taxonomy): Eukaryota > Metazoa > Chordata > Actinopteri > Clupeiformes > Clupeidae > Clupea > Clupea harengus. Next base: position 23,888,528 of record NC_045170.1, on the reverse strand, counting down.
TTTCACTCAAAGGCGGCAAACTGCCCAGGGGGAGAGAGGGAGAGAGGGAGAGAGGGAGAGAAAAAAAAAAAGTCCATGGGAATTGGTGAGATTATATCTGCATGACATCATTTACCAGCAGCAGTCCCTGCTCCGGTGCTAATGGCTGCCATGCTCCAGGCCTGACGGCCCTGAGGGCCATGTGACCAGCACTCCCGTGTGGAGACCTCTTTGTGTGGGGCGCACCCCCTCCATCATCGGTCCATCACCAGGGACTGGCTGGATGAAGCAAGACTTTTAAAGAAGGGTTAAAATAGGTGGGAGGGGGGGTTTAAGGCCAACAGGGCAGGGTCTATTTACCCCTCTCATGTGCCCTGAGTGTGGGGGAGGTGCTTGACAAATTTAGTACAAAAAAATCGCATTTCTTCTTCATAAAGGTTTCTAGATCTTTCTAAATAAAATGGGAACAGTATATATTTACGAACAAGGATTGGGTTTAGTTTCTGTTTGGGCAGAGTATGCCCTTTGTGCTCTCTGCATGCCTTGTCCTTGTCCTAGTGTGGAACCAGCGGCAGTCTTGAGCCACAAAGGCAGCCCACACCCTGATCTAGTTATCCTGGCAGGACAGACAGACAGTTAGTGCTCTGAGACAGGCCAGAGAGAGAGAGAGACAGACAGACAGACAGACAGTTAGTGCTCTGAGACAGGGCAGAGAGAGAGAGAGAGACAGACAGAAGCCGTGTGGGAGAGAGAAAGGGAATGAGTCAGTGTGAAACACAAACAGGAGAGAGAGAGAGAGAGAGAGAGAGAGAGAGAGAGAGAGAGAGGGGAGACAGAAGAGAGACAGAAGAGAGAGAGAGAGAAGAGAGACAGAAGAGAGGGAGAGAGTGAGGATGTGGAAATCTGGGGTGTAGACGGTGTGGACAGCGTGGCTTGATTTAGACGCTGCTCCCTGTGCCTCTGAAGTTCCCCCCTCACCAGCCCTGCTCTGGAATTCCCACTTGTGTCCCCCCACCCACCACCCCCATTCCCAAACCATCCCATCCCTACACACACATGCTGTGGGCTCAGCTGCTCGGGCACTGGACCTCACATACACACACACACACACACACACACACACACACGGGGGACAGGAATGTTTGGGAGGGGGTGCTGGCCACACCCTGTAGTGTGTGAGGGGCTGCAGGGTTGGGGAGACAGCTGAGATTCCACACAGACTGGGATTAGAAACATCCCCCGACACAGACCTGTGGACACACACACACACGGTCCATGTATCACCATTACAACACACTGTTCCAGGCATCACGGAGCATCCCATCACAGAGAAGTCTCTCTAATGCCCTGTCTATATTCTTCTCAGTGATCAATGAGATCAGTGTTCAAAACACACACACACACACACACACACACACACACACACACACACACACACACACACACACACACACACACACACTAATCTGACACCCCACAGGGCCTCCTCCTCACACACAATCTCTTTCCTCCACCTCCCACTCTCAACTCAGCAATGACATCATCACTTTGGATTGGGTGTCTGCTGTAAAGAGAAGGGGGGTAGAGGGCAGACTGACTGTTTGCGTTGAACCGTCTCTAAATGAGTCCCAGTCCTCTCCAGACGAGAGCGTAACAATGAGACAAAGAGTGAGAGTGACAGATGAAGAACAGAGGAGAAGAAAAGAAAAGAAGTGGGGCTCGAGTGAGCGAGGGGAACCCCAAGGACGTCTCAGCCTCTCTATCTCTCTTTAGCAGGACCCCATTCCTTCACTTCCTATAAATACCCCCATGCACACATCAGCTCCTTCACACGCTCCACACAGGCCTGAGCAGGGCCCCCTGAGCCCCCTCTCCACACCGCATCTCTCTACTCCGTTTGCCCTCTCTTCCCCTGGACACACATCTTCATCTTCATCTTCCTCTTCTCTCATCCCCTGGACACACATCTTCATCTTCATCTTCCTCTTCTCTCATCCCCTGGACACACATCTTCATCTTCCTCTTCTCTCATCCCCTGGACACACATCTTCATCTTCTCTCTTCCTCTTCTCTCTTCGCCTGGACACACATCTTCATCTTCCTCTTCTCTCATCCCCTGGACACACATCTTCATCTTCATCTTCTCTCATCCCCTGGACACACATCTTCATCTTCTCTCTTCCTCTTCTCTCTTCCCCTGGACACACATCTTCATCTTCCTCTTCTCTCTTCCCCTGGACACACATCTTCATCTTCCTCTTCTCTCTTCCCCTGGACAGACATCTTCATCTTCCTCTGCTCTCTCATACACCCAACCTTAGCTGCACCTCTCCACTCCTCCCTCCCTCCCTCTCTCTCTCCCTCTCTCATCCATTCCTCTCCTCTCCTCTCTCTCTCCTCTCTCGTCTCCTCTCCTCTCCTCCTCTCCCTCTCTCATCCTCTCCTCTCCTCCTCCTCCTCTCCTCTCTCGTCTCCTCCTCTCCCTCTCTCATCCTATCCTCTCCTCCTCCTCCTCCTCTCTCCTCTCTTGTCTCCTCTCCCTCTCTCATCCTCTCCTCCTCCTCTCCTCTCCTCTCTCGTCTCCTCTCCCTCTCTCCTCCTCTCCCTCTCTCATCCTCTCCTCTTCCTCCTCCTCCTCTCCTCTCTCCTCTCCCTCTCTCATCTTCTCCTCCTCCTCCTCTCCCTCTCTCATCCTCCTCCCTCCTCCTCCTCCTCCTCTCCTCTCCTCTCCTCTCGTCTCCTCTCCTCCTCTCCCTCTCTCATCCTCTCCTCTCCTTCTCCTCTCCTCTCTCCCTCTCTCATCCTCTCCTCTCCTCCTCCTCCTCCTCTCCTCTCTCGTCTCCTCTCCTCTCCCTCTCTCTCTCATCCTCTCGTCCTCCTCCTCCTCCTCTCCTCCTCTCCCTCATCCTCTCCTCCTCCTCTCCTCTCTCTCTCATCCTCTCCTCCTCCTCTCCTCTCTCGTCTCGTCTCCTCCTCCTCCTCTCCTCTCCTCTCTAGTCTCCTCTCCTCCTCTCCTCTCCTCTCCTCTCCTCTCCTCTCCTCCTCCTCCTCCTCCTCCTCCTCCTCCTCCTCCTCTCCTCCTCCTCCTCTCAGATGTGTGTCAGCTCATTCTCATTCCCTCTGGGCCTCTCTGCCATTCCAGCCCATTCAGTCTTTCACTCCTCTAACCCACCCCACCCCACCGCGCCTCCACCCGCGCCTCCACCTTCTTATCTGCCTGCTTGGTCTTTGCAGCACTTCCCTGCTGCTGGCTTTCATTTAAAACAAAGATGTCTGTGTGTGTGTGTGTGAGTGTGTGTGTGTGTGTGTGTGTGTATGTGTGTGTGTGTGTGTGTGTGTGTGTGTGTGTGTGTGTGTGTGTGTGTGTGTGTGTGTGTGAGCGAGAGAGAGAGAAAGAGACTGAGAGTAGAGGAGGAGAGAATAAGAGTGCCATAGTGAGGGAGAGAAGAGAAGGAGACGCGAAGAACAAAGGTAGCTGTGGGCCTCCTCCTGTAGCTGATCTGGTGTCAGACATGAGACACAGGACCAGCCCTGAGAGAAAGACAGATGCAGAGAGAAGAGGGAGGGGTCTGGGAGAAAGGAGGCCTAATCCCCTATTGGAGAGAACCCAGGGTTGTTCATACACACATGCACATAACACACACACATTCAGACACACACACAGACACACACACACACACACACATGCACATAACACACACTTCAAAGACTGCAACCATCTACACCCACAGCAGATGATGCTCGGCAAAAACAACACCCACGCACACACACACACACACACATTCCCCTCCCCACACACACACACCCAGCACAATGCCCTTGTCTACTAACTGACTATGTGAATGCAGTGATGGTAACAGCCTGTGTTTTTTCAGTGCACTGAACATGTTTCTGTTTGTGCGTACATCTGTGATGACCTGTCATGTGGTTCATCTGGGCGCCTAGTAACAGCACCTGAGAGTGTGATGCAGTAGCTGAGGTCACAATACTTCAGCGCCATGGAAACCTGACGCAGACGTGGAGACTGAATCAGCGTGTGTCTTTGTGTGAGCGTGACTCATCCAGGCATACTTACAGTAAGAGTGTGTTTGTGTGTGAGTGTGTGTCTGTGTGTCTGTGTGTGTGTGTGTGTGTGTGTGTGTGTGTGTGTGTGTGTGTGTGTGTGTGTGTGTGTGTTTATGTGTGTGTGTATGCTAGGAAATGGTTTCACCAGCTACCCTGCACTTAAAGAGGCCATGCTGAGCTTAAGTCCACGTTCCCCTGCTTCTCCTTCTGAAGACACACACCTCCACTTCCTCTTCTAAAATAACCAATGGATTCTCCTCACTACCCCCTCTCTTTCTCTCAGAAGAAATATGGTTATATCACCTTGCAGACTCTATATTCATACTCCCACAATGCCCAATACGTCTTCAGCGTCTGTGTAGGGAGTGTGTGTGTGTGTGTGTGTGTGTGTGTGTGTGTGTGTGTGTGTGTGTGTGTGTGTGTGTGGTGGGAGGTGATGGGGGGGTTGGGTATGGTCTCCATCCCTCTAGAGGTGGTAGCGGCCCACACAGAGAAGCATCTGGAGAGAATGCGTCACATCTACCTCCCTCCTCCTCCCCCCCCCCCCCCCCCCCCCATGACACAGATACACACACACACACACACACACTCACAGACACACATTCCACTCACCAGGAGACAGTGCTGGGACTACTGCCCAGAACAAGGCTGAAGAAGGTGATTTATGGACCACTAGCTATTCCCACTCACATTCTCCCGCACACACACACACGCGCGCACAGACACACACACACGGAAGGAGACACACACACGTCACATACACACACACACACGGAAGGAGACACACACACATACACACACACGGAAGGAGACACACAGTCATTTCTCTTAAAACTTAAAAGGAGCCAACTTGCGGCCCTCTGCGAGGCCAGAGATCAAGAGCTCCACGCTGTGCTCTTCAGTGAGAGCGCTACAGAACCAACGCTGCTCTGACGCATTCAGCGCCCTTCTGAAGAGAACCATTAGTCAGACCAGATCACCTGGGTGCCCACGCAGAGACGCCACCACTACCAGATCACCTGGGTGCCCACGCAGAGAGACCACCACTACCACACTTCTAAAGAGAACCATTAGTCAGACAAGATCACCTGGGTGCCCACGCAGAGACGCCACCACTACCATACCAGCTGAGGGAGGGCATTTTGAGAGAAGAAACGGAGGAAAGAACCCTAAAAGATGAACTCTTCCTGGCAGTAATCTTCCACTCTGGGAATAATCATAATCATAATCTGTCAGCCGGTGGGCAGTGCTGCCTCCTTCACACCATGGTGTGACTCAGCCTGTTAGCTCCTGTCTAACAGTCACAGAGTCAGTGCCTTCCAATATGGCCACCTCGCACAGGCAGTTGACAGAATACACAATGAACACAAGGGAAGTAGTCCCCCATGGCTTCCATACATAAGCTGTGTAAATATAGTCACAGGGAACACCACCGCCTGAGCACAACCAGCAGGACACTAACAGGGAACGCCTGTCAGGTAAGCATCACACGTGAGAGAGAGAGAGAGAGAGAGAGAGAGAGAGAGAGAGAGGGAGAGGGAGAGAGAAAGAGGGAGAGGGAGAGGGGGAGGGGGAGAGAGAGAGAAAGAAAGAGAAAAAGACGGAGAGGGAGAGGGAGAGAGAGAGAAAGAGGGAGAGAGAGAGAGAGAGAGAGAGAGGGAGAGGGAGAGGGAGAGGGAGAGGGAGAGAGAGAGGTGGTCTCAGCTGTTCTCCTACCTTATAGTCCTGCAGCTGCTGCTTGATGACCTCCACCTCCGTCCCCACCGCACCTTGTGCTTCCAAGCTGTCCTCCGCCCGTCCCAGCATGCCTTGCAGTTCGGCCACGTTGGCGTAGAAGTCGTGCACGCGCTCGGTGGCGGTCTCGATCTGGCCCAGCCGCGCCTGGCCCCTCTCGGCGAGCTTGCCGGCCTGGCGGCTGAGGGCCTCGGTCTCTCGGCGCAGGGCCAGCAGGTCCGGTGAGCTGCCCTCGCGGCGCAGCATGGCCGTGCAGTCGCCGCCGTGGTCCTCCAGGTCGGAGCGCAGGGCGGCCACGCGGCCCAGGAAGCCCCGCACCGCGTCCACCTGCGACGCCAGCGAGTCGGCGTCGCGCCCCACGGGGCTCAGCCCGTCCAGCTCGTCGTCCAGGTCGGCCAGGCGGGAGAAGACGTCACGCACGTGCGACTGCACCTCGCCCACGCCGCGCAGGCGAGACTCCAGAGATGAACAACACTGCTCAAGCTGAGAGAGTGTAGGGGAGAGAGAAATAGATAGAGAGATAGAGAGAGAGAGATAGATAGATAGATAGATAGATAGATAGATATTTTAACATCATGATTCAGAATAACTGTTTTGATTTTACTAACATAGTACAGATATTGTACATGAGAAAAACATTTTAAAAGTTTAAACTAATACGGGTGCATTTCAAAGCAAGCCATTGCACCTCCCGTCGCCTGTGCAGTTTAACTGGACACTTAATGGGGTGTTTGATGGGTCACATGCTACAGATGTGGGACATTTGGCTTTCCAGATGACAGAATCTGGCTTTACTGTCGTCAGCTCTTGGAATGCAGCAGCTCGTCTACATAGAGCATGAGGACACTGCTGATTGCCTGGAGTAAATCTGTTTTCTCTCTAGACGCAACACTTACACACACACATATACACTCACATATACACTCACATACACACTCACATATACACTCACAGACATCCCTCTGTTTTAAATAACTAGCCTCTGCTGCTGGACTTGTGATACTCACCAGATCTCTGGGTCTGAGTGTGTGTTTATTAGTGTGTGTGTGTGTGTGTGTGTGTGTGTGTGTGTGTGTGTGTGTGTGTGTGTGTGTGTGTGTGTGTGCGATCATGCATGCATGTGTTCACCCTCACCTTCTCATTGACGTCTCCAAACTCTCTCTCTGTGTCCTGGGCCTGCTGCTTCAGCCGCTGGGCGCCCTCAGTGCTGCCCCCTGGTGTGTGGGGGGCGTCCTGCACCAGGCCGTGGGCCAGGTCCCTCAGGTAGGCCACCTGGGGGGAGAGCGAGTGCAGGGCCTCCTGCTGCCCGCGGAGCCGCTCCAGGCTCTTCTGGCTGCAGGCCTGGGGGCCCAGGGCCTCCTGCACCTCGATCTGGTGCTGCGCCGCCTCCAGCCGCCGCTCCACCGCCTGCCGGCCGTCCTCGAACTCCCGCAGCCGTCCGACCAGCTCCTCCAGCTGCGCGCTTCGGCCCTGCAGGCGCTCCGACAGGCCGTCGACGCGCCGGTTGAGCCCGGCCTTCTCGTCGCGCACCTCCTCCTCTCCTCCGCCGCGGCTCAGCTCCAGCAGCTGGTCGGCGGCGGCGTTCAGGAGGTCCAGCTGCGACCCCCGGCGCTCCAGGTCCTGGCCGAGCTGCCGGACCGTCTGCAGGGCCTCGTCCAGGACCGCCGCGTCCAGGGCGGGCCGCACCTCCGCCTCGCGCTGCTCGCACTCCGTCAGCCACGGCTCCAGGTCGGCCCGGTGCTGCTGGTACTGATCCGCCCGGCCCAGCGTCTCCTTCAGCCGGGCCTGCCGCTCGCCCAGCCTCTGGCTCAGCTCGTCCCAGTCCTGTCTCAGAGTGGCTAGTCTGGCCTGCAGCGCCGAGCGCTCCTCGCCACCAGGGGGCAGTGAGGCCAGCAGGGTGGCGCCCTCCGCCTGGATGAGCTCGTAGGGGCCCCTGTGCTGTGCGACGCCCCGCTGGAGCTCCTCGTGGTGGGAGAGCAGCTCCCGCAGCGCACCCTGCTGGCAGGGCAGAGCGCCTGCGCCCGTCTGCGCGACCCCCTGCTGCTCGTCCAGCCAGCCGCGCAGCTCCACAAACATCTGCTGGAACTGCTGCGTGCTCGAGAGAGCGGCTTGGAGCTGCGACAGACCGTCCGCTGGAGAGGGGGAGCACAGAGAGAAACACAGAGAAGAAGAGATGGAGGAGGGGATAAGGGAGAGAAAATGGGAAAAAAGAAATGGAAAAGTTTCAGAGGAGGTACTTGACACAGGAAAACTCTTCATTCCAACACCACTTATCCAAATCCACACTTCAACCAAAAGCCACTTCTCACTGACACTGTGTAGAGCTGAATGTAGCAGAATGGTAGGGCATACAAAGATGACATGCAATTCAGCTGCTTAGTAGTGTAGTGTGTTATTAACACACACACACACACACACACACACACTCACTCACCAGCTCTGTCCTCCAGATTCTTGAGGGGTCCGCTGACGCTCTCTAGCCTCTTCTTGAGCTCGTCCCTGAGGTAGGGCTCGGCCACGATGCTGCTGAGTTCGCCGCACAGCTGTTCGGCTTCCGCCAGCTGCCCTCGCCGCTGCTCCAGCTCGCTGCGCACCTCGCCCGTCTCCTGTAGGCGGCGCCGCAGCGCCTCGGGCTGGGCGCTCAGTGACCCCTGCACGTCCAGACGCTCGCCCAGCGCCCCCACGCGCTCCGCCAGCTCGCGCAGCAGCGTCTGCAGCCGCTCGCTGGTGCCCTGGGCGCGCTCGATCTGCTGCGAGCGCAGCGTCAGGCACGAGGTCAGGCCCTCCCACTGCTGCGACACGGAGCCCAGCTCCGAGCGCACCTCCTCCAGCCCCGTGGACGGGTCGTCGGGCCCCCCGCCGCCGCTCGGCGACAGGATGCCCTCGGCGGCCTGCGTCAGCTGCTGGAACTGCGGCCTCCGCGTCTCGAACTCTCGCAGCATGAACTGAGGGTCGGAGAGGAGAGACGGGTCAACACTGACAACAAAACTCCACCACAGAATGCTTAACTGCTGTCATGAAGTACGGAAAAACGTATGCTTGAAGTTAATTAGCAACCATTTTGTCAGTGTGTGCACTGAGTGTGTGAACATGTGTCTATGAATGCTGATTATATTGAGGTTTATGCTGTGTGTGTGTGTGTGTGTGTGTGTGTGTGTGTGTGTTCTGTACAGTACCTGCACTTGCTGTTTCTGTGTGTTGAGCATGTTGGGGTCGATGCTCAGTGGGCCTAACACACTCATCATCAGCTCCTTCTCCTTTAGCCAGGGGCCCAGCTGACTGGCTGCTGTGGCAAAACTGCCCAGCCTATCAGCACACGTCTCCAGCTCTGCCTGCCTCTGTGCTGCCGTCGCATTGGCCTTCTCCCAGCGCGAGTCTGAGGAAAGATTGATTGGCTGATCAGAAACACAGCGCAGCTAGCATGGCTAATGCTAATCCAACCACGACTGCAGCATCAGGTTAAGGGCTATTGGATGAGATGCTGGGTCAGGAGTGTGTGAGTAATGCTGAATGAACTATAACTACCGAAAACAACTTCACACACACACACACACACACACACACACACACACAAGGACATCACTGATCACTCATAGGAAACCATCATCACACACACACACACACACACACACACACACACACACACACAGAGACTCATAAGAAACCATCATCATTATTCTAGAGGACTGTCATTAACCTCTTTGAAGAGGCTGCCATTTGGCTCCTCTCCGCCTCACATCATCACACAAGAACGTCCCTCGTGATCATCACACACACACACACACACACACTCATGGTTTTTGGCTGACATTTCATAAATGATTCCACCCTACCCCATCAAAAAACTTGACAATACTTGCTTTCAGACATCACCCTCTCCACCCCCTCTTTTGAGACACACACACACACACACACACACACACACACTCTTACCAATGTCCTTGAGCTGTTCCCTCCAGGTGTCTACCTCAGGGGAGTCTGGGTTCTCTGAGATCAGCTTCTTCAAAGTGCCCTTCAGCTCCTCTACCTTCCCAGACTGCTCGGCCAGCTCTGACAGCAGTGCCTGCACCACAGGGGTAGGCCACAGTTCCCTCAGCATACAATACATGGATCATACACAGACATCTTCCATTACATCATCAACTTCCTTTATCTTTCTTTATCTACAAACTCCTTACTTGCTAAATATTTAGTATTTTGTAAATAATGACCACCTGTCTGCGTTTCAAGCGCCTAGAGACAATTGTATTGTTATGGTGCTATATAAATAAAATTGAATTGAATTGAATTGAATTGAATGCTTCATGTGTTTTATTTTCACTGCCTCTTGGCTCTATTGTGGTTGACTGTTATCTGTGTTGTCAGTTGAATGTCTAACACTGTGGTCCAATTAGCCCTCTCACTCCCAACAGAATGCACTTCCACATGCCTTTCTGCAACTCTGGCCTGGAAATCCCCTTCCCATCCCCTGCGTGGTGTCCCCAGCGGCCTGCAGTGCAGTTAGACATTAACCCAGCGTTTCCTTGGAAACCAACACATGATCTCCCT
>NC_045170.1:23823202-23873202 GCF_900700415.2 Clupea harengus | reverse complement strand
AACAGCATTAGCATTTTGGTGTCATAATGTAATTGTTTGGTAAGTGTTGAAAGGTTAATGGTGGTTCTGTTTACACCCTACATCACACCTAAATCAGCAGAACGCAAAAAAAAAGGCTCCATTAAAGGCTGTGATCTTTTAGCTTTTTTTCATCTATGAGATAGTAGTCATGGTTGAGCTGAACATTTACCTCTATGGTCTGTCTGTAGTCCTCCACGCTGCGGTCCGGCTGTCCCACAGGCGACAGCGCCCTCTGGTGGCTCTGGGTGAAGCTGCGTAGGTCGGCATTGAGGCGCTCGAAGCTCTCCAACTTGGGCAGGAGCTCACGGAGCTCCACCTCCCGCTCCGTCTGCTTGGACTGGGCTGAGGTGTAGCGCTGGCTCAACTCCTGCAGCTCCCCCTTGAGGCCGGAGGCCGCCGTGGCGTCTGCCGTCTGGAGCAGCTGGGAGACGGAGTCGTGTGTAGCATCCACACTGCCCTGGCGTGACAGCAGCTCCTGACGTATTTTCTGAACAATAGTGAAGGATAGGGTAAGAGAAAGCCAAACCATTACTGATATTTAACAAGCCTTACAGGGGGAATTCAGACAACTTCTGTCTATTTCTCATTATTTCAGTAAAACCCCACCCAAACCCCTTTAAAACTCAGTCACCCAGCAAAGGGCGTCTTACTTTTATCATGGAAAGTTAAAGTAGCTCAGTGTAGATCAAAGCTTTTCTGGGATAACACTTAACTTTTTATGATAATGGCTGTTCTGTCTGTGTACCTGGTTCTGTGTGAGTGCCTCCTGCACGGCCTGGGCTTGGGGCTGAACTGGACCTGGAGCCGGCGCCAGTCCATTGAGCCAGGAGAGCAGCGCCCTCAGCCCCTCCTGCACGCTGACTGACTGGGCCATGGCCGTCTGGAGCTGATCCGCACGGGCCGACGCCGACTCAGACAGAGAGCCAAAACGACCCCCAAGACGCTCTGGACAGGAAGAGAGAGAAGGGGTAAATGATGAAATGATGAATGATTTGAAGTGGTTGATTCAGTCCCAAAGAAAAAACATTACAGGACAATCTGAGGCATATAATAACTAAAGGTTCCAACAAACCAGTAAACAACTGTTTATGAATAATGAGAGGGCAAACCAGTAAACAACCTCTCTCTAAACGACCTCTCATTTGTTGGGTATTGGATTATAAATTAGAGAGTGTTGACATTGCAATAAAGTCTCTATTTTGAATGTGTAGCAGTAAGAAAGGCGGTCTCCATTCAAAACATTTATACAGTGGTTTGCAGTATTGAGCCATAATCACAATGCTGTAGAAAACGTTTTTTTTTTTTTTTAATCATGTTGGGTTTCTGTTTTTAAAGTTTTAGGGTATAAACAGAGTTCATGGTTTTGAATTTCTCTCCAAGACGTGAGCTCTCATCATGAAGCATGACTGCCATGAGCTCTCCGTGAGCTGAGAGAACTCAAACGCTGAGAGACGGGACGCGGGGTTGTGACGTGCCTGCGGTGCTGTGGATGTCTGCTGCCTTGAGGCTGGGGGTCTCCCGGGTGCTGGTCAGGTCCTGGCCTGCCCTCTTCACCCTCTCCAGCTGCACGGAGCGCTCTGCCAGCTCATCCTGCAACAGCTGCCACACAACAGGATGGACAAATGAGTGGGGAGACACATGATGAAATGATAAAGTGGGTCAAAAGTCAAACTTATCTAAATGGCATATTGCATTCTGTGATGCCTGCATTTGTGTCTTTGTGTATATGTATATAAATACTATACATATATATATATGCATTGTTTGAACCTGTGATATCCATATTGTGCTCTGCAGTGTTTGTGTATCTGTGTGAGATCACATGTTTCTCTGCTTTAATGCTAATAGAAAACCCTGTAGTGTCTCGTGTTTGTGACTGAGGGACTGAGTGTCTGTGTGTGTTTATGTCTCGTACCTGTATTGCCCGTAGTGAGTTTTGTAGTGCCTGTGTGTCCGTTTGTTCTCCGCTGGGCTTGATGGTGCTCTGGCTCTTCTCCTGGGCATTGAGCCAGGTGTCCAGTGAACTGGCCTCGTCCTGGTACTGCTGGTACCGCTCCAGGATTCCACTCAGATGGGAGCCCAGATCTGAAGACTGGGGAGGAAAGACAAGGAGTGAGGAATGTGGGAATGAGCAAATCCCGAATCTCTACTGTTAATCTTCTGTGTTTTGCCATTTTTGTGATGTGTTGATCTGCCAAAGGGTGTCACATTGCACTGGACTGACTGATATGTGTTGTACTGCACTGTGTTGTGTGTGTCGTGCAACTGTACCTTGCTGTGCAGTGCACCGTAACGCTGTGTGGTGTCCTGTAGCCGATCACTGACTACATGTTTGGTCTCCTCTAGCGCTGGGTCTTCCCCGCCCACCCGCTCCAGAGCTCCCTGGACTGAGTCCAGAACCTTCTGACCCGAGATGGACACGAAGCGCAAGTCTGCCTTGTGACAGATCACATCCTCCGCCAACTGGAATAGATAAACACAGTTAGTTCTAATGTAGTTAGATTTCTAATGTAATAGAACCTATGACCAATAACAAAACATGCCACAACACTACCCAAATGACTTCAAATATGAACTATGAACTAATAGATGTAATATGGTGACTGATAGCCAACTTATTAACTAATAAGTGTAAGGTTACATATACATCTCAAAACCATCCAATACCTTTTTGTGCTCCTCCAGCCGTTCCTTAAGCCCTTGTGCATCGGTTTCTCCTTCCCCCAGGGAACGGAGCTGACCCTCGCTGAGTTCCAGCCAGGCAGCCAGGTCTCCATGCTCCTGCAGGAACTTGGCAAGGTCGTCTTGCAGGGCGTCAGCGCGCCGGAGCTGGTCCTGGCAGCGCTGCAGACGCTCCTGGTGCTGGCTCTGCAGCCTGTCCATTTGGGCGCGGAGCCGCTGCTTCTCCTCGGGGGGCACGCTGGAGTCGGGCTGGGCCAGCAGGGAGCGCGTGGACTGGGACGCCTGGAGGAGGTGCTCCTGCTGCTCCTGGAGCTGCTGCAGCTCCGCCTGCCAAACACACACAACACAACACAACTCATCAGGATCACACACTACAAGACCAGGAACACACACACACAACACAACTCATCAGGATCACACACTACAAGACCAGGAACACATACACACAACACAACTCATCAGGATCACACACTACAAGACCAGGAACACACACACACAACTCATCAGGATGACACACTACAAGACCAAGAACACACACAACACAACTCATCAGGATCACACAATACAAGACCAGGAACACACAACACAACACAACTCATCAGGATCACACACTACAAGACCAGGAACACACACACACACACACAACACAACTCATCAGGATCACACACTACAAGACCAGGAACACACACACACACAACACAACTCATCAGGATCACACACTACAAGACCAGGAACACACACACACACACACACAACACAACTCATCAGGATCACACACTACAAGACCAGGAACACATAGGATCAATCAGAGACCAACGCTAATACGTATGAAGCTTATATGCAATAGCCTATGAAGTGTCTAGAAACTCTCCTAAAGCTATGGTAAAAGTAACAATTTTCCAACCATTACTGTAATTAAGGTGGGAGGAATACATTTTTTTGCTTCAAACATCTACTCTAAAGAACAAATGTACCAGGCCAGTATGGCTGCAGAGACCCCCAGTATGCAAAACATAATATATGGGAGACATAAATCTCAATATATCGCAGAATCGTATCGTAATACTTGCTGTATCGTAAAATGTAAAGAATCACAACAATATTGTATCGTTGTCCAAATATCGCAATGGCATCGTATTGTCACCTCTGGCAATTTCCCCCTACTCGATATTTATAACAATTCCTGAATTCTTTGAGCTAAAGAATTGTTAAATATTTCACTCATTCATTCTGCCACGACCGCAATCAATTTCACTCATTCTTCCATGACCCCGATCAATGACTAACCTGCAGCATGCCGCTGTGAGACTGCAGGCTGCCCCGTGATGCAGGGGAGGATGCCGAATCAGTGACCGTTTCCCCGAGGGATCGCCTCCGGTCAGGCTGGTCCAATGAGGACAGCTCCTCCAGCAGCGAGTCGATTTTCCCCCGAGTTTCCTGCAACTCCTCCACCGCCTTTGCCTTCAGGGATGGCAGAGAGGGCAAACAGGGATGAGACAGATGGCATCATCACAGCAGAGGAATCATACCAATTAGATGACTATTTAGGAGTAAAGTACATTTCTAATCATATAATAGGATGTTGCCAGATATTAAAACTGTTAAAATAGATACATAAATTGCTATATTTATACAGAAAGGTAAGCAATGCATGTATGAAAATAATATAATTTATGTTCACAAAGAAAATGGTCACTGTTTTATGAAAAATAATTTGATGATGTTTTATATCAGAAGCGAGCTCAGGTATGAGGTTGGAGGAGCGTACTCTCTGTGTGTTCTGTTGGACCGTGGCGCTGATGGTGGTGTCCAGCTGGGCCAGTGATGAGTGGGTGGTGTCGGTCAAAGAGTGGTACTGCTCCTTCATGCGGGAGAGCGTCCCCTGCAGGTTGGTCCGCTCCTCTGGACTCAGGCTGTCCCCACGCTCAGCCAGGAACTCCTCCACGGAGCGGATGGCCTCCATCACAGACTCTCCTTTGGTCTTCAGGTCTTTCTGTACATCCTGAGAGCAGACGGCCATAGGGTACATGTGTGATTACAGGGCTTTGGAATTGGGAGCTAAAGCTGATATGTTGTGTGTTTGTAAGATTAAAGTAAATAATTTATTGGACAATTATTAAGGTAAACCAAAGGGTATATTTCAAGGTAGCATGAATAATTTACGATGGTTTATGATGGCCAGTAACACAAACAAGGTTGAAAAACATGAATACACAAATAAAATAAAATAAATGACCTAGATCACACGAGACTAATTAATATTATTGTGTGCTGACAGAGGAGTGGCATGAAGGACTGACTATCGTACCTTTAACTCCTTCTGTTTCTGCTGCAGCTCGTTCACGTCTCCAGACTCTGCTCCAACCTTCTGATTGGCCAACAGGCTGGCCGCTCCAGCCAACCACATGGTGAGGCCTTCTAACTTCTGGGAACATTCCGCCTTCTGCTGCTGGACCACCTTCACAGCGGAGATGGAATCATTACGACGAGCAGCTTTGGGGTTCTTGAAGCTAACATGGTTCTCATTCTCAGCACATTTTACATTGATTTTTCACGTTCTTCTAACACACATCACCTATCACTTCAACCTCACCTCACCTCACTTCAACAGCCAATCTCACACACCACACATACAAAAACTGCCACAACGTGAATGCTTGCATTTTCAAAATCACCCCAAACTATCAATGAACAGCAGATGCTTTTTGCCAGAGTTTGAGCAGGATGTGTCCAGAAATCACACACAAGCAGACAACAACACACGTAAACGACATAAACAGTGGAAATATATCTGGTACGCATGGGGAAAAAAGTGCAGTAAATTCCCCCTGTGGTTGATGTAACACTGGGAGTAGAGAGAGAGAAACGATAGCAATTCATAAGAGCATGGGGCTGATTTAAAATCTCCGAAGGGGCACAAGCATTTGTCTTCTGTGGCAATCTGTAAGAGCAAGGCAGACACACGTTAATACACACGTTAACGAAGAGGAACACACATGCGAAGAGGCACACGTCTGAACAGAAGCCAGTGGTGGTAGTAGCGCTACAGAGCTAAAGCACTCTGCTCAGTCTGAAGTAGTGACAGCCTTACTCATCCAGTCACTGATATTGAGAAACAGGTGGGTGTGAGCATGTTCATCTTCATTAGCTAAAACTGAAACCCTAAGAAATATGCAATTCTATGTTAATGCAAAGTATGTGGTGTTTTTCGGGTGTGCTAAAAAGATTGCATTAGTCATGCCGACCAATTGTGAGTTATGTTATTTAACTCTAAGAGTGAGTGCTACTGTAAGAGTTAACAGTGTATTAGTAAGTGTCTGTTCCAAAAAGCATTATCCACTGCGCAGTCATCCACCCTGGTATCTCCAAACCTCTCTCTCCCTGCTGCTCTCCTTGGCTCTCTTCTCCGCCTCTTGCTCCTTCTCCTTCTTCTCCTGCAATTCCCTCTCCTCAACTCTCGCTCTCTGGGCAGACAGGGCCTCGGCTCGGGCGTGTGTACGGCCAGCAGCCTGGTGGAAGGCCCCCTGAAGCTGCTGCAGCTGCCCCAGAAGATGCCTGCTCTGCTCTGGCACCAGGTCCTGGGCATGCTCTGAGATGAACACCTGGATGTCCAAAACCACTGAGCTCACATCACTGGAACGAGCACTGAGCAGATCCTGCAGCTCCTATGAGAGTGGACAAAGATAAGGAGTGGACAGTTATTCAAGAGGAACAGATATATGAAGACAAGAAGAGACACAGAGACTACACTGTATTTATGCATATTCACCACAGCAATGGAAAGGAACACTAACTTCTGAAAAAAAAAACTGGTCAAATACTTATTATTCTATCAAAATTCACCATCACCCTTGCTCTCAATGCATGTCTATGTTTGTTGCTAGATGGCCTCTGGCTTCAGCCAGCCTGAGAAATCAAGTTCATGCAGGGTTATAAAAGTGACCCAAGGATGAAGAGTGTCATTCTGCAGATGGACAGATATTCAGATGGTTGGGAAGACAGAATGAGGGCGATACAATGATGCAGCAGGATTGAGAGATAGGACTGATTCAGACGGTAAAGAGATAGGACTGATTCAGACGGTAAAGAGATAGGACTGATTCAGACGGTAAAGAGATAGGACTGATTCAGATGGTAAAAAGATAGGACTGATTCAGTACTTGGACTGCAGAAGAAGAGATATGCATATAACAAGTTGGATTTAGAAGGAGAAAGAATATGAATAAAGGGGGACAGACAAACAAACAAAGGAAACAATAAGAATTGAGAAGGGATGACAGAGGGGGTGATTATGTGATAGCCCACCTTGCAGAGCTGCAGCCTTTGTGTAAGTTGTTCAGAGGTGTCCTTCCCAGTCAGTCCCTCAGTCTGACCCATCTGTGCCTCTGTGTCTTTGAGCCAGGAGAGGAGCCCCTCCACACGCCCTCCAAGAGACTGAAGCTCTGTCCTCACAGCCTCCTACAGAACACAAAAAACACACATCCGTTAGGACAAACCTACAAGCAAAACAAAAGTCCCTCTGGTCTCATTTATTATTTAACAACAAAATTGCATAATCTGTCTCAGTTCACATTGGTTGACCTCACACCGCAATTTCTTTGGCAAGATGTTAACATTATTAGGGAATCTAATAAAAATGTTTACTAAAGTGTTCACCTTTTGTGAATCACGACGATCCTTTAGGCCTTGCAAAGAATTCTGTGATAACTCTTCTGCTGTTTCATAGGCCCGAGCCAGGCTTCGCCCATCCTTCTCCAGAGCCTTCAGCAGCTGAGGCGGGACTTCCTCTGAACAGGACTCAAGCAGACTCAGAGCAGCATCCACCTCCTTCTTTACCTCAGGCTCCAAATCAGTCAGCTCCAAAGCTAGGGTCTAGTGAGAGAAAGATATAGAAAACGTAAATCAACTATCAGGTATGATGGCCCAATACATTTTTCTGTGGTGTCTACATCCTGCTGTGTTGAAAGAACGTTCATGTCATTCATATGGTAACCTGAATATGTGCCAACACTGCAAACCAGCACTATCCCTTTACTTTGGATAAGGAACAGCATATATATTACATATGCCTACCTCAGTCTGTTTGATGCTATCATCCAGAGCGACGAGGCTGCGACCCACTGCTTGCTGTTGCTGTTGTTTGAGGCGAACCTCAATGTGCCTCACCATGGAGAGCAGTGCCACAAGCTGCTGGTCATGTTCAAGACACTGCTGACGAGCCAGTGAGGACTGGGAGGGACCAAAAACAACTTGTGAATAAAAGCATGTTGGGATGAGTTTGATTTAAAAAAAAGCACACACCAATGTTTACCTTGCTCTTCTTCGCAGGGCTCTTCTTCTGCACCATCTCAGATGCTACCATCTCTCCACTCTTCTCTTCAGCCTCTCTCTCTTCCTCCTCCCAAGTGGTGTCAGTGGTGTCTGACTCAGTGATCTCCTCTGACACTGAAGGCCCAGACTCTACTGGAGATTCCAGAGCCTCAGCTTCCTCTTTGATGTCAACGCGACTGTCAGTCATGGCTTGAAGTCCCACTTGCTCCTCCTCTGGTTTACGAGGCAGGAGTTTTGTGCTTTGAGTGCCGGGGGACTCAGAGGGAGTTTTTGCTTGTTTATCTGGGCTAATCTCTAGAGCTGGTTTGATAGGCACTGGTTGGTCTTGGACTTGTTGGACTAAAGATTGTGTGAGTGGCCAGGTATCTTTTTCAAGAGCATCCTTGGAGTGTTTATCATGAGTACCCTTAAAGATAGGATCTGTGTAAACTCCAGGAGTAGTCACCACTTCTGGCTGCCTATCAGAATCTGAGATAATCTTCTCCACAAACTGTTCCATGTGCAAAGTTTCTATGACTTCAGCTTCAGGAGAAGAGACCCTCTGTACAACATTACCACTCTTGAGCCCTTCTACACTGCTGTCTCTCTGCTGATCATCTGCATAGTGACCCTCTGTCTCAACCTTAGGCAACTCAAACGAGGCTGCGATCGCACTGTCACTTGAAGCAGCTGCTTCTGACGATTTCTTCTTGAGTTCAGTTGCATAACCTTTCTCTTGGTCATGTGGCTCTGCAGTAACAAACGGAGCCTGTGAATCCTTCTGCAGATCAGTGCTCTCCTTAAGCCTCCCCTCCAGCTGTTCTATCTCTCTGGTATCGCTCTCCTTTGTAGGAGGCACTGATGGTTTCTTTTCATCCTTAGGTTCTTCCACATGATGCTCCTTCTTCGAAACGCCCTGACGCAGAGCTTCCAGCTCCTCTCCCACCCGCTTGTCACTGACTCCTCGTTCAAACACTTTCCTCAGGAGACCCTCCTTGGCTTTCATGAGTAAAGCTTCTTTCTCATGAGGCACTGCAGTTGTTTTTGTAATATCTACACTTTCCTTTTCTTTACCGTCATGCTCTCCTTTCTCTTCAGTTTCCTCTACCACTTGCTGCTTTCCTTTCTTACCCCTCTTTTTCTTCTTCTTTTTCTTTTCTGTCTGTCCACCAACAACTTTCTCTTCAGGGATCTCACCCACTTTTTCTCTTTCCACATTCTCAATTTTGTCCTTGGGGGCATCTTTTGTTGTTTCTGGTTGCTGATCAAATGGGCTCTCAGCCCCTTGAGCCAAACCCTTTGTTGTTGTTTCCTCGAGTGTTCTTGCAGAAACATCAAGCTTCTTCGCACTCACAAGAGGATCTTTAATTTCCTCCACTTTGAGCTCCTGACTTTCGTGATGTGACGTGATGCGCATCTCTGACCTATCCCCTTTCTTGAACTTGCCAATTTCTTGATATGGCTGTAACAAACCTTTCAGTGATGTTGGTTTCTTGTCTTGCGAATTCATGTCCTCTAAGGTTTCTGATTGTGTAACAACCGAAGAATCAATTGAATCAACATCAGATGTTGCTTGAAGTTTAACAGTTTCTTCAGCAGAGATGTCTTCTTCCATGCTTGTGTGCTTCAAACCTTCTACCTTGTCATCATGATTACCAGTTGTTAAGATATCATCAGCTTTTACAAAGCCCTGGCCATTCTTGGCTACTACAGATTCTGGCTTTAATTTTTCTTGAGAGATTGAAATGTCCTCTCTTACAACTAAATCAAAAATGTCACTGGTCTCACCAATGCCACTAGTCTGCATGTCAGTGGACTGTTGGCTGCTGGAGTCATGAAGCTGATTCGTAACCTCTGGTATTTGTGTAGCCTCGTGAGGTTGTGTAGGGAGTAAATACATAGATGAGGGCTCAACATCAGTTTTGATGTCTTCCATGGCCTTGACGTCCTGCTCAGATAGTTGTGAGGGTGGGTCAGTTTCTAAGCTTTGTGGAGGCTGTATTTCAAGTAGAGCCTGCTGAATCCTCCTTTCTGCATTCAGCGCAAACTCTGTCAACATTTCCATTGAGCCATCAGACTCAGTGATCTTTTCCTCCACTGAGTCAAAACCTTCATGAATGTGCCCCTGCACCGGCTTCATTTCATCTGATGATGAAGAGTCCATATTAGCCTTGGATATGAAGTCAGGCTCAACTGCCCCCATCTGAGTAGAATGCACTGGGGGTGAAACAGTGTAGACATCTTCTCCTGGTTTCTTTATCTGTTTATCCTGGTTGGACCCCGTTGATGTTAACTGTGGGCTCCAGGTGCCATTTGTGGATGACACCAGTGTCCCTGAACTCCCCCCTTCAACATCTTCATCTTCATCGGTGGAACTCAAATTGTCCTGGAGACCTTCTGCCATGTCTCTGGTAATTAAGCAATCTTGTATTGCCTCCTTTAGATTAGGAACTCTCTCCCAACTCGTTGGATCGATCAGGCCTCCTTTAAGGAGTTGGTTGGCAGCAATTTCCTTGGCCATGTCTTCACCAATAAGTCCTCTATTAACAGCTTCAGGTAGGGGCAAACGTTCTCCACTGGAGATGTCAATGACCCCTCCTGTATCTGCCTGACTCTGCAGCATCCTAAATGCTGAGACTGGGTCCACATGGTGTGATTCTACTGCCTGGGGTAAGGTCAGTAAGTCACCAGTGTGTTCATCAAGTATTCCTTGAAAGGGTCTCACCTCCAGGAACCGTCTCCCAGTCTCAATGTCAATCTTGGCCTGATTCACAAGTTCCAAGTAAGGTATGATTCGAGCACTGTGTGGATCCATAACCCCACTCTTCACACCTGGTGAGGTCATGGCTGTGTTTGCAATGTTGTCATCCAAGAGGCCTTGAGCAACTGCTTCAGTTAATGTTAGTCTAGATCCGGAGGCTGGATCAAAAACTGAGCCAGTGCTTGCCTGGAAGAGGGCAGAGTCGGGTGCGGAAACAAATGGCTCCTCTCCCTGTCGTGCTTTCTCAACCTTCTCCAGGTTCTGAACCATCTTATCAGTCACCAGACCTCGTTGCTTAGCAACAGATACAGATAGCCTCATGCCAGACCCATAGTGCACCAGGCCCCCTTCTGCCACTTGCTGGGACAGGGCTTGTTGTGCATCTTCCTCAGTGATCAGACCTTTCTGCAGGGATTCCTTTAAAGGCACCATCTCTCTGGTTTCTGGATCCACCACCCCATCCATTTGAAGCTGAAGTTTCGCCTTGGTGAGTGATGTATGTGGGTCTGAGGCCTTTCCACGACATGCCTTCTCCAAAGCCAGCAGCTCCTCTTTCTGGCCCTCTTCAATCAAGCCTAGATTGGCTGCAAGAGTCACAGACACCTTCTTGTCTCTGCGGAGGTCAACCACTCCACCTGCCACAACCTGTGCCTCTAGCAGCCGAGTGGCTGTGTTCTCATCTACAAGGCCTTTCTGGGCTGCTTCTCGGAGGGAGCAGAGACGCCCACGCTCCAAATCCACCACTCCAGCAAGAGTCTTTTCTGATTTCAGTACACTGGACAGAAGGCTCTCATCCATCAGACCCTCTTGCACAACATCGTCCACGCTGAGACTCTCATAGGCATTTACGTCCAGGAAGCCCCCAAAGAGCCCCGCTTCAGCCATGAGCTTAACAGCTGTGTGTGCTGGGAGAACTCCCTGAGCAACCGCCTCATCTAAGAGTAGTCTATCACCAGACTCAGTCAACAGACCCCCTTGCTGCAGCTCCATGGCCATTTGCTCCATCTCTAAACTTTCCTCACTTTGTTCTGCCTTCACATTTTCTGTTGCAGCTCCTTCTTGCTGTTCTCTTTCCCTGGCTGACCGTCTGGGTTGTGAAGCATGTACATGCTCATCAGACAAAGACGGGTCCAGCCATGCTGTGTCTAAAGGTTTCACCATGTCAGACACAGTTTCAGTCCATTCCATTTCCGTTTCTTCCTGTCCCTTTTCAGGATTCACCACCTCAGCATCCACATCCCTACCTTCTACCTCCAGCCTTCTGACATCAATCTCCCTTCCTTTTACAGGCTCAGTAAGAACCTGTATTTCTGCCACAGCCAAGACTTTATCATCTGTCCTGTTAATACCTTCAACATTGGTTGAGAAATTGTTTCCCTCTCCTTCACCGTCGCCTGTTTTTACACCTTCCCTTTCATTCCCGTCTTTTTCTGCGTACTTCTGAGATAAAGGTGCGACTTCTGTCTGATTGTCGGATTCAACAAAGGCGTCCACATCATGTTTCACCATCATCTGTTCTGTCAGCTGGACATCCCTAACTGACTCACTCCCATTCCTCATCCATACGTCTGTAGCCTGTTTCTCTGACACATCAATCTGGGGATCAGCTCTGCTGTGTTCAGCAGCACAGGCCAACTCGACCAACTCAGGTTCAAGCAGGACCAGGCGCTGGCCTGAGTGAGCATCAATGTAACTGTGTTTCCTCAGGTGGGCCATGAGCTGATGCTGAGCCTGCTCCTCGGGTGCTGCCTCCTGGGTGCTGGTGGAGACCACAGGAGGAGATGCAGGAGGAGAGGAGGGTGGAGGGGAGGTGGAGCTGCTCCAGCTCGGATAATTCAGTGCCGTGGAGCCTGGCTGGTCCATACCGGGCAGCACATCTGGAATGTCCACCTGCATCAGAGTGTCCACCACATTTGGCTCCAGTATCTCAGTGGCTTCTTCTAGAGGGATCACCTGGCTGCTCTCAGGTAGGTACAGGGCACCTATAGCATGTCTCTGACTCAGAATTTGCCTTGCAAGTTCTCCTGATACCACACCCTGCTGCAAGGCCTCTGTGATGGGAAGCAGCTCCCCTGACTGGGGCCACAGCATCCCCGTGAAGGCCCAGAGTGCCTCTAGGACACGCAGGGCCATGCGAGGCGACAGCAGCTCCCTCTGGACGGCCTCTTCCAACCCCAGACGCCTCCCATTTGCTGGATCCAGGATCCCTCCGGCCTGAAGCTGACGGGTGAGGAGGGCACAAGCAAGGTCATGGTCCATCAGGCCAATCCTCACCGCCTCATCCACCGTGAGCCGGTGACCAGATCTGGGGTCCGCAATGCCTCCTGCAAATAGCTGAGCTTCCAACAACCGTATGGTCACCTGGCGATCTATGAGGCCCTCCTGTACCGCCCTAAAGATGCCAACCTTTCTGCCCGAGCGCAGGCAGACTTTGCCTCCAGGCTGTTGGCTGACCGGTAGGAGGCGCAGGCCAGTCTCAGGGTCAGGCACACAGCGTTTCAGCAGCTCTTGCAGACTCAGCTTCTCTGCAGTGTTGGGGTCGATCAGCTGCCGCCGGTTGACAGAGCAGCACAGCTTGTTGTAGATGTGCTGGGACAGCAGGCCTTTCTCCATGGCACTGGTCAGGCTGTGACCTTCTCCCTGAGAGGATGCCCTCACCCCACCTGTTCCAACTTGCAGCTGCAAGATACGCAATCCCACATCCTCCTTAATTATCCCCTCCTCTATTGCCGCTGCAACTGGGATCAATGCTCCTGCACTGGGCCGTGTTTGATCTATGAGGTGCAGTGCAGCCTCTAGCTCAGACAGTGCCTGGCTGGTGTGGCTGTCAATCAATCCACAGGCCTGGGCCTCATCTAGAGATAGGCTACTGGGGGAGTTGGGCTGCAGCAGCCCCCCAGTGATGACTTGGGCCTCCAGCAGAATGAGGCAGGTGTCCTGGTCGATGAGTCCCCTCTGAGCTGCCTGGAACACAGGAAAGGTCTCCACTGTGCCCAGGTCAATCACTCCAGCCACAGCAGCCTGGTCCTGTGGAGAAACATTGCACATTAAAGCGTTTGTCTTTTAACATATGCAAAAGCTTATATGTCTTTTGTAAACTTCATAATGTATATGTTATATGTTATATTCATATAACAGAAAGCCCCAAGAAACAGCCCCCAGAAGAAAGCTTAACCACAAATGAAACACCCCCAAAGACTAAATAATAAACACCCAAACATGTAGGTTTACACAATTTTAAAGTGTATTATTTGTGTCAAATATATTTAAGTCTGTACATCATTATAATTGTATTGTATAATTTTTTCCCAAAACAATAGAATCAATATTTTCAACTATCTTGCATCTACTAAGCACTATGCATGCAAATAGCGCGTTATAGGACAAAAAAAGAAATGCAGCATGAGCCTAAGATAAAAAAAAGCACACCAGAAAAGTGGGGACAGCACAGTGAAACAAGAAGAGAATAAAACCAGAGAGAAAGCAGAGGGTTGGCATAAAAGAGGGATATAAAAACAGAGAGCGAGAGAGAAAGAGAAAGAAAGAGAGAGAGACTGTTTGGAAAGAGGGGCAGATTGTAGAGTTTGTCATGGCAAAAAAAACATACCAACAGGAGAGATGGGGCTTAGAGAGAGAGGGTTCAGGGTAGAAAGTGGGTAGCTCGTCTTGGTAGCGACGGTAAGAGGGAAAGCAGCACTACTTACCGTGCCGGAGCTCCTGTGATGCGCACACACACTGACAGGCCGCCGGCGGCAACGCAGCGACAAGGTGAGTAGCTGCGAGGTTAGCGATCTGCATGCCACACTCTGCTGCCCGTGGCCACGCCCACTGACCCAGTGCTCCGAGGCACACATTCTGGCTAACGCCTGGTAAAGGACGCTCCCCTGACCTACTGAGCATCGCACTCACACTTACACACACTCTGGCTAACGCCTGGTACAGGACGCTCCCCTGACCTACTGAGCATCGCACTCACACTTACCTGTAGGATTAACTACAGAGGAGGATTCCAATGGAACTTTTGGGTGTCTATCCACTAGCAAGCTGTGCTAACCTTGCTAACCTGTGCTAACCTTTATAGCTACAATTTCTTGTTGCGATCTTATCATGATGCCCATCTTCTCTGTGATTGGTGGATTTGATAATCAACACATCTAAAAACTAAGTCCTGTGTTTGCTGACTGACCCTGGCTCAGACCAATGTCCTTGTTCGTCTCCAGGCAGCTGTTAGTGATTTTGAAGCAAAATGCTGATTAGGTTTCACAAGGAATTACTGTATTAAGGACGTAGACCAGAGAGAGCCGGTCTTTCAAACAAAAACAAATGCAGACGCTCGCGCACACACACACACACACACATACGAACACACTTAGAAGTGTAGTTGTGATCTGGACACACCATGCTCAATCAGTGAGGTGTAGGTTGAGTAGTTGGCCACTTGTGCTCAATCTACATTAGTAGATAGAATCTGGACTCCAGCATCTTTATACTAAATACAAATATCATCCAAATAAACCCCAAAAAAAAAACTTTCACGGGCACACGCACACAAACACACAAACACACACACCTCCATACACACACCCCAAAACACACTTACAGAATTATCTAAACAACAATATGACTGTGTTCTATGATGACTGCATATGTGAATATAAACTGCATGGGGTTTCTAAATGAGACATGAATGATCTATGAACTCAGTGAACTCTACATGGACTTTAAATGTCATGGGAATAACAAGATGGCTGCTTGTCTTGACTAGTGTGCATCTACATGAAAATGTCAATTCCAGCTAGTTTTTAAGAGCTACCAGCTGTGTTTACAGCAGCCTATGAGGGTGCTCCTTCTGTGGAGGAAACAGACACTTCCCACACATCTAAGCTTCTTAAACCAATGTGTACAGGGCCAGGGATTAGTTATTAAGTGAACGTGTTTAATGATGATGCAATGGTGATGGTGATGGTGATGTGGATGCGGATGAGTGTGATGATGGTGATATCTGGTGACTGCCAGTGTTAGGAGATCATTGCTCCATGCCGTTAACCAAACTGTTATAACATGAACCCAGATGTATGGAGGTGGAGATGGATGTGAAAAACACCACACGTGACAGGCAACACAAACCGTGCAGCTCGCATAACATCACACACACGCGCGCACACATACACACACTCATCAAGCACTTTCCCTGACAGTGAGAGTATAAGCCATATTTCACACACATAAGGAACACAACCGTATAAAGCAACATATTCAAGAGGCGCTCTTTTGCGGTAAGCTTGAAGCATCTGCAATTCCTGCATTTCCTGACTCTCCCCCCCTATGTCCACCACAAACCCCGAGCACCAGGCTACCTTGCGCTGCTCCTCCTTGGCCAGCGACTCCTCCAGCTGCTGCACCTGTTGGGTGGAGCTCTCGCACAGCTGGTTGTAGGTGGAGGTGAGGTCCTCCAGCTGGGAGGTCACCTGAGCACGCTCCTCTGGGGACAACCTGCAGGAAACAGACACAACATGATGGGGGACTGCTCACCTGGTTCAGTGCGTGTGTGTGTGTACTTGTGTGTGTGTACTTGTGAGTGTGTGTGAGGGAGAGTATTTTGTTTTTACTCAATTGATGCATTTACTGTAAGAGTGTAATGCATTTTCAGTGTGTACTCAGTGAACTTACACGCTGGCTATGAGTGTGTGGACTCAGTGAACTTACATGCTGGCTTGTTTAAAGTGATAAGTGTGTGTACTCAGTGAACTTACATGCTGGCTTGTTTAGATAGGAGGAACACTTCGGTGCTCCGGATGGCCTCGGCAACCTCCTCTTTCTTGGCAGCGAGCTGCTCATTGATGGCCTGCAGAAACAGTACGGGTTCATTCATGTGGCACCTTTCTCAAACTGAGGGTCAATTTCAGAAAATCCATCCGCAAGTAGATCAAGTGAATGGACGTAACAAAAGCCTTTCCAGTTGGAACTGTACACACTCTCTATGGAGTTCTTTTCCGTTTCCTTCCAAATCCATCAATGCTAATAAAACCTCTCTATATCTCAGCATCATCTAACTTGCGGTCTCCCTACATCCATTAAAATAAAAACAGCATCCACGCGTCTCCTTCTGCATATGGTGGATCTTACCTGCTGTGCTGCCAGTGATGACTCGACAGATTTAGGGTCCTGGCCCTGTGACCTTTCAACGACCCGTGCTCGATCCTGGACGCCTTTGACCCAACCCAGCAGGTCAGACACCTGCCCCACCCGGGCCTGTCGCTCCTCCTCCACCTCTTTCTGCAGGACACACACAGGGGAAGCATTTTAGTGTGACACAGTGCAATGCGTCAGTGCCATGGAGGAGGCATTTAAAGGTAACACTCATCTCCTGAACAACATAAGCATTTCAGTGTGCAGTACACTTCATAAACATTGTCAGATCTTGTGTACGTTGCACGTCTGAGAGCTCAACTGACTACTTCTATGCATCTCCAAGCTGCTGTGGACCAATGAGAAACCCAGTCCGTTCTGAGCTCACCTCTTCCTCCTCCAGTCTCCTCAGGGCATCACTGATGTACTTCACATGCTGCGTTGTCAAGGTAACCAGGGCTGTGTAGCGTGTGCGGAGGTCCATAAACTGCAATGACACACGATACAAATAGTGACGCACAGAACACACACACACACACACACACCTACATGCATGCCGACACAGGCCTGTGCTAACCACGTCAGCACTCCGTCAGCCCTGCCTACGTGTTTAAACAATGCACCTCTACATTCCTCACCAACTGGACTCATGATCATACATTCTTGTTCACTACATCCAGTGTAATACACCTTCACCGCTTCAAACCTCGCTGTTACATAAGTGCTGTGACTACCATGGTGCTGTGACTACCATGGTGCCGCTCAGTCTCACCTCCTGTGTGACAGAGTCTGACGAAGAGTGCATCCTCCTCCTCTTCACCGGGGTCTTCTGAGTCGACTCCACAAACACTCTGAATGTCATCAGCTGCAACTCGAAATCCTGGCAGAGATACATCCCCAGAGAAGAGAACTTAGTCCCAGAGTCACAACATTCATACCCAATGCAACGATCACACTGCAGAGATAAGTACAGTATAACACTCCTGTGCAGACTATATCTATGGTACTGACAGTTAAGATAAGAATGCATGTTCAAATTCAAATTATCCAGATAAGAATACCTGTTCATATTCATATTTGCATTTTCCTATGATGCACCTATATTATATGAGACATCTGTCAGGGTGTATCTGATAATCCAAATAGTGTCACCCTTAAGGGAGGACTTACCTTGACAGCTGTGCAATACTGCTTAGAATGGGTCTGACACTCATCCAGTTTGGCCTGGTTCCTTTCGATCTCAGCCACCAGTGCCTTAAGAGAGACACGAAGAAAAAAGCATTCAGTTTAACGCACACAAGCGGTGAAAACCCATCAGACACGTGTGCTTCTGATAACCCATCCAAAGACAGGATCTTACAGGATTCATTTAAAGAACACACACTAACAGCACCGACAGACACTAACAGCACTCATGCTCACTGACACAATAATTAATTCTCTGCTCTGTCAGTCTCATAGGGTATCTATAGTCATTTGGACAGGTGTACTGTCAGTCTCATAGGGTTTCTATAGTCATTTGGACAGGTGTACTCTGTCAGTGCGCTGGCCCTATGGGCTACACGGGTACTCAGCTCTACCTGCTGACCCTCACCGCAGTAATGAGTGAATTCAGATGGGTCAGTGGACTATTGGGCCACAAACACAGAGTGAGCTACAAAGCGGTTAAGTCCTCATTCTGGACTAAACAGAGAGCTCAAGACCACTGCAAGCGCACACTCAACACACAGGACTCCGCTCCCTTATGACGCATCATCCATATACTGAGGCAGAAGTATCAGCTTAACTCAGTCAGACTCTACCCAACTCCTGCTGCTCTCACAAACTGAACTCATCTTCTGGAGGGAGAATGCAGACGTACTGTATGCTCACTGTATGCTCCCTGTTCTTACCGTCTGTTGTGCCAGCTGCTCTGAGAGGGCCTTGCTGTCGGTCTGCCCGGGGTGTGTGTTCTCCTGCCGCTCCGTGGTCTCCTCGATCCAGCTGATGAGAGCCGAGTGGCCCGTCCTATACTGCTGCAACACCGATCCCAGAGCCTCCAGCTCCACTTGCCTGGGAAACCAACAACATGATTCCCATATTAACAACGTTAATGAATAATAAAGATGAATAATAGTGGAGACTTAAAAAG
This sequence comes from Clupea harengus, assembly GCF_900700415.2. Taxonomy (NCBI): domain Eukaryota; kingdom Metazoa; phylum Chordata; class Actinopteri; order Clupeiformes; family Clupeidae; genus Clupea; species Clupea harengus. Next base: position 23,854,168 of record NC_045170.1, on the reverse strand, counting down.
GGAGCAAAGGGAGAAAGCAGAGATATCTCCCTATCTTCCCGACTCCATCCCACTCTCTCGGGCGCTCACCGTGTCTCTATCTGTCGGCGGACGCCGCTCCAGCGCTCGCTCAGCTGTCCGGCTCGCTCCTGGCAGCGCTCCACGTCTGGGCTGCGGTCCGGGTGCAGCTGGCTGAGCTGGTCTCCAGCCTCACGCGCCCGCCGCACCTCACTGCTCAGGGCCTCAAACGCCGGCTCCTGCTCCGCCAACTCCCTCTGCCAGCCCTGATGGGGGGAGAGGGGAGGAGAGGGGAAGAGAGGAAAGGAGAGGAGAGGAGAAGAGGATGATCAGCACACACACATATGGAGATAGGGACTCTGTAACAGTGAAGTGTGTGTGTGTGTGCGTGTGTGTGTGTGTGTGTGTCACCTGTAGCTGCTCCCTCAGTGCTTGTATAGCCTGTGTGTCTGCTGGTACAGAGTCCTCCTCACTCAGTCGGCCCTCATACTTCTTCACCACAGACTCGGCGGTCTGCAGGCTACGCATCAACACGTCCACCGTCTTTAGCCTGGCGACATATGACACGGAGAGACACAGATTAGGAGAGAACGGGAGATGGGTAGAAAATGAAAGTAAGAAAGGGAGAGAAAGAAAAAAAGAAAAATCAAGAGATTGAACATGCCAGAGCAACAGGGCATCTAAGAATGGAGGGAAACACGGAGAGAAAGAGAGATAGCAAACAAACACATGTAGTGTTGTGTTGTGAGCTGAAGACCGAGGGAGAAGAGTAGAGAGACTGAGGATGAAGAGAATGAGGATGAAGAGAATGAGGCTGAGTGGTGCGCAGCAGTGACTGACTTGTGCAGGTAGACGGAGGAGAGCGAGTGAAGCCTCTCGATCTGCTCCACGGCCAGGTTCAGCTCGGACCGCAGGATGGGGACGGAAGACGAGGACGGCTTCTCCTCAAAGAAGCTCACGCAGCGCCGGGACACGTCACCCAGATTGGTGCGCAGACCGGATATATCCTGTTGCAGCTTCTGGAAACACACATGTACATGCTTCAACACTGCACGGATACTAAAAACACACTGCGTACATTTCTCAGGCTAGTAATCAGGGGCACAAGTCACACAATGACAATCCATGTTAAAATACAAATGGAAGACAGTCCTCTACAAGTGAAACATAGGAGCTATAACCTTTACAAAAAGGTATATTTTAGACCAATGACACCTGTTTACACACACAGAAATCTAATCTATTAACATCCCAGAAAGCAGAAATAAAAGTTAACTCAATATTACTTTTCCTGAGCATTATGGACAGCTATGTCAGCTTTCTGGTTTCTGATACTTTCATCAATATGAGCATGGACGCTTTTCTCAGTGTATCAGTGAGCACCCCTTAAAATGTTAAGTAGGATGGCAGGTAGAATTCAATTTACATTTATTATCAGCTGTTATCAGCTAATATTTTTACTTGCAATGGATTTAGATCTTAAATTCTGCCAAAAAATGGTTTACAGAACAGGCGTTTTTGGAGTAGTGAAACAGTAAGTTGTCATTTGCATTTTTGTCCAGCAGGGGGAAGAGTAGAGCAGAACTAACCTCCTGCTCAGCGATGGGCACCGTGTTGTCCACATCACCACTCAGGTTGCTGGGGGGCGGCGTCTGCATGCCACGCATCAGCCTGTGCTCAGCTTCCTCCAGGTGAGACCGGATGCTCTGCAACTCCGACAGGTAGGAGCGAGAGATGGACTCGTCTTTCTCGACTGAGAGAGGGGAAAAAAGAGGGGGAAGAAAGAGAGAAGGGAACAGGGAGAGAGAAACAGAAAGAGTGAAGGTTTGAAAAGGATGGGGATAAAACTCTGAAACATATGACTGATCTCCCAAAAAGGGGAGTGTCTGTTGTGCTCAGCCTGTCCATTTACCTGTCTCCATGGAGACAAACAGTGATTGGCAGTGTTTCCTGCAGTCGTCGACCTCCCTCTGGAGCTCCTGTCTCTCTGTGATGGTGAAGAGCGCGCTCTCCCTGCTGTCCGTCACAAAGTCTCCCAGGTGGGCATCCATGTTCTCTAAGGCCTGCTGACGCTCCGCTGGGGGCAGGGAGCGTACCTGAGGGGAGAAGGACAGGTGGTGAGACACAGGGTGTGTGTGTGTGTGTGTGTGTGTGTGTGTGTGTGTGTGTGTGTGTGTGTGTGTGTGTGTGTGTGTGTGTGTGTGTGTGTGTGTGTAATGAAGCAGTAGTGGTTAAGTATAACAGAAATTCTCTCTTTCTTTTAGTTAACAGGCACAGTGACAGGCCTTGTAGCAGTCAAAGAATGTTAATTGGTAACTGCTGTTGCACACTCCGTGAGGGGAAAACGAGAAAGAGAGAGAGGGAGCCAAAGAAGGAGGGATGGGAAAGAGAAAGAGATCATATGTGTTCTCTCACCGTGTCCAGGCTCCAGGAGGTGATGTTCCTGATGTCCTTCTGTAGGTAGTGCCAGGAGACCACACTCTTCATGTTGACATGCAGCTGATGCCATAAAGACATCACATTCTGGTACAGCTGCTCCGTACTGGAGGGGAAGGGGAATACACATTTTAGTCTGTGTGCACGTGTGTGTGTGTATCTGTGAGTGTGTGCATGTATCTGTGAGTGTGTGTATCTGTGAGTGTGTGCATGTATCTGTGAGTGTGTGTATCTGTGAGTGTGTGCATGTATCTGTGAGTGTGTGCATGTGTGTGATTTAACTTGTGTGTGTGTATGTGTTATTAATTTTTATGTGCGAGAATGTATCTGTAAGTATGTATCACTGTAAGAATGTATCTGTACCTGTGCCTCTGTGTGTGTGTGTGTGTGTGTGTGTGTGTGTGTGTGTGTGTGTGTGTGTGTGTGTCTGTGTGTGTGTGTGTGTGTGTTTACCGGCCAGCAGTATCGATGGCCTCCTGGTTAGGTGGTGGGATGGTGAAACACACGGACGGCACCATGGCTTCATTTCCACTGGGACTGATGACCTTCCACTTGGTGCGCTGAGAGTTGTCCTCCAACACACACTCTTCTCCCTTTGAGATGGTGATCTGAACACACACACACACACACACACACACACACACACACACACACATACATGCACACGCAGGATAGATAAAGAGAAAGAAGACAGAAAGACAAAAGACAGAAATGGTGAGGCAGAGAATATGTTGGAGGGAGGAGAGAAAGAGGGGATGAGTGGAGTAAGAGAAGAGGAGAGGAGAGGCGAAGAGAGAAAGGTTTAGAGATTTTGAGTTAAAAGTGCTGGAGCAGATTAAACAAGTGAATGATGCAGATGAAATGGTTTAATGTAACCCACTGACGGGGAGTCAAATGATAAAATGTTAATGCTGATGGCCGCTAATGAAATATTACAACATAAAATGCAGTCATGGAGTCACTGGACTGGCTTCAAAAGGGAATGACTTTGAAAGCCTGCTGCACTCGAAAGTTAAACTCAAGTTCAACTTCCAGTGTGGCCCAAGCTGCTCTATGTGCATCTGGGTGCCAATACTAACTCAATCCAAACCCAATACTAACTCAATCCAAACCCAATACTAATTCAATCCAAACCCAATCCTAACTTCAAACCCCACCACCACCACCCAACCCAACCCAAATACACAACTCATACCCCACTCATACGCAACCCAAAACTGAACTGAAACAAAATTAGATTAGTTATGACATCCGTGGGCGGGGTTTATTAAGCACAGAGTCAGTATGGCCCCTCCCTTAAGCACCCCCCCTGCACATGCTGTTCACCACCACACAGAGAGCTCACTAATGCCACCAATCAAATGCCAAGCTGAGAGAAACACGCTGAGAAAAACAACAACAGTGAAGAAATGAGTGCTAGCACTACGCTTGGCTGTCTGAAAGGGGGTGCAGCTCTCCCCCCTGGTCAAAGCAGCAGCACCCATGTGTGGGTAGTGCCCAATGGTGGCATAGCAGTGGCAGTGTTGAGCAGTGTGGAGATGGACAGTGGGGAGAGGAGGAAGAGGAGGAGGAGGAGGAGACGAAGTCTCTATAGTACCTGAGCACTGGACTGTGCAGCCCAAGAACACATGCATGCACACACAGACCCAAACACACACACACACACACACACACACAAAACACAGGGAGGGAGGAAAAAGTGGGGAAGAAAAAGGGTGGAAGAGGGATGGGTAAAGAAAGGGGAGATGGGGAGAGGAGGGAAAGAGAGATTATTTTTGACCATTTGACCATAAGACCCTGCATGTTTGTGGAGATGTGACAATGAGAAAACATAGTGGTAAAGGGGTCCAGAACTGGTATGAGGATATGGAGTGTGTGTGTGAGTAAGTTTGTGCGTGTGTGTGTGTGTATGTGTGTGAGTTTGTGTGCGTGAGTTTGTGCGTGTGTGTGTACAAGAGAGACTTGCAACTGAGTAAGACAGAGACCTAAATGCTGCCCTACTTCTAAAGTAGGCTGTGTACAATACCAACTTGACACCATGGAAAATACAAGGACAGAATTAGCCCAAGATATTTTCCATTCATAACTGGGTGGTTCCATTGTTCTGCGGTGTGTATCTTAGAATGGCAGGTAACTTCCTCACAACTTCAGAAGATTGTGAGAAGAATGTGGAGCGCAATAATCAGACCCCGTCCTCCACTGGCCCACAATGCAAGAGGGTCCTCTGGTGCAGAAACAGCTCTCATCACAAAGGCACCTCGACTCCTGAGCCTCAGAGTGCAGATAGCCTGTGCTGGTACCTCTCTAAGTGTGCCAGTGGAGAGATTTATATATAATTTATAGCTTCCAGCCTCTGCAGTGACAGCAGCCTGCATTTGACCGTCACTGAAAGCCTTCACACTCTCACATGAAGGGGCCAAAAAAATAAAAATCAGTGGATGCGTTATCCTATTTTTATTAATTATTACTGCGAAGCACAGCTATATGTATTTCAGAGTGTGCTTATGGCGAAGCCGCCATACAAAAATAGATCTAAATGACAAAGCTGTGTCGCCTTAAAAGTAAAAAAAAAATTCATAAAAAAATCAGCAATATAACTGAGACCAAGAATAACTGAGCACAGTGTGGTCATTACAGGAATCTCTACCTGGCTGATCTGCAGAGCTCCACTTTCCGCAGTAGCCTCATTTCTGGGTTTGATTGGCTAGGTGTGTGCTCTGTCAGTGCGTACAGGTAAGCTGTCAGCCAATGAGTTGAGAGTAGACCGAGTGTGTGGGTGGGTGGGGCGGAGAGGAGGGGGGCATGAGAGACCGGGGGAGTGGGGTGAGATGAGACAAGAGTGTGAGTGGGCAAGAGTTGGTAGAAGAACTGTGTGTCTGTCTCAGTGTCTGTGTGCATGTACACTAATGAGCCAAAACATCAGAACCACTCATAGATGAGGCAAACAACACAGATTAGCATATAACAGTGGCATTCCTCAAGGTCTGGGATAGATTACACGCTAAGCTAGAAGAGCTGAATGACTTTAACCAGCGCCAGATCTCTATGGCTAGATGGCTGGGCTGGAGCATTTCCAAAATGGCAAGTTTTGTGGAGTATGCCAGGTCAGCAGTGGTGTGTGCCCATCAACAGAGTTCGCTCTTGCATCATGTGGATGGCAAGCTGTGTGTGCACCATTTACCTGGACAAGTGATTGCACCAGGATGCACTATCAAGTGATTGCACCGATGCACTATGGGTGGAATACAAGCTGGATTGCGATGCACTGAGAACTGTTCTGCTGAGAAACCACGGGTCCAGCATTTATGTGGATGCCAGTTTAACAAGTACCACTCCCCCACTTGCAGGCCAATTAAGTCCCCTCTTGGCAATGGTATTCCCTTATGGCAGTGGCCGCTTTCAATAGGATAATGCACCTTGCCTGACTGCACTCATTGCTCGGCAATGGCTCGAGAAACGATGTGTTACCCCGACCTCCAGTGCGGGATGTGGTGGAACAAGTCCGCTCCATGACGGCTCTCCCTCCCAACTTACAGGACTAAAAGGAGCTGCTGCTAAAGTCTTGGTACCGGATTTCAAAGGGCACCCTCAGAGGTCTGCCTTTGCTGGAGAGCTGTTTCACAGTTTTAAAGCTGGTGGGAAGAGGTTCATAATACTTTGGCTCATCAGTGTATGTACATAGGTGTGACATGTGTGAAGTAAGTGTAAAGTGTAAGAGTGTAAATGTGTGTGTGTGTGTGTGTGTGTGTGTGTGGGTGTGTGTGTGTGTGTGTGTGTGTATCAGTTCTGTTACTCACCTCAATCTGCCGGTAGTCGCAGATGGCTCGGATGGGTGTGGTTGTTCCCAGGGCTCCTTCCGATCCACGGGGACGGAGCTGCACCACTGTCTTGGCCCTGCCCACCAGGCTGGCCACTGAGCTGCGGTACTCAATCAGCTGCTCCTTCTCCTCCTGTTGGGCACAACCAGTGATGCAGAGCATGTCAATAAGAGTGCACACACGCATCCATTCTCCATCAGACATCACACACTTCCACAGCTTGCATAGCTTCAAGCAATGACAAACCTCAACAATTTCCCTCAATTAAAAGGGGGAAAAAAGGCTATTAAAGTAAAAATCCAAATATCCCATGACAAAAATGATGATTTTCTCAGCTCATATCTACACAATATATCCCTATCATGCTTAGAAAATGAGTGCCCATGAAAACAACCTTCAGTCTTAGCAAATTCTCTCCTGTCAGCAATGTCTTACTGAGTGAATATGACCATGGCCCCTCTAGCTAATAGCATAGCTTCTCCTGAGCTAATGTTAGCAAAGCCTCCGTGTTAAGGTTAGCACCGTGTCTCCTGTGCTAATGTTAGCGTAGCCTCTAAGCAAGACAATGATAATGGACTCTGGCGCCATTGGGAGTGCCGTAAAATTACGTTTCCTCTGCTTCCCCTCCTTTGACACAGGGTTCATTAAGGCTACATTAGAGAGCCGGCCTGGCAGAGAACAAACACTTAAGTGAGATTGAGGAGCGCTAATAGCATTATCCCCTGGATCTCAGATTGAACAGCGGTATTAAGAATTAGCGCTGGGCTAAGGACTAGTGTTGCTAAGACTGTGAGTCACAGACAAAAGGGGAGAGGAAGACATAAGGGGATTGTGAAAGACAGAAAAAGAAAGAAGGAGAGAGAGGCAGAAAACAGAGAATGAGATGGTCCCTAAATGAATTGAGATGGACGGAAGGGCAGTTGGTGAAATGAAAATAAAGAGCCCAAACAGTAGCAGTGGAGCTCTGCCTCTAATCGGCACATTAAATCTGGGTTGCATGGCTGTGTGTGTGTGTGTGTGTGTGTGTGTGTGTGTGTGTGTGTACCCCTGCCAAGAGTGCGATGAAGGGCTACATCCAGGAAATGTAATGACACATTCTGGCACATACTCTCTTGGACTGCACACACCCTAAACCTGTAAACCTCTACTCTACCCAAACCTTACACATCTCACAGCCAAAATGATCTTTCACCACCGGGGGGCTCCTAGTGTCATTTAAGTTGATCGTTTTTCATTATGGTGTGCTTTGTTTATGTAGTTTTGGCAATGGACCGCTGCAGTCTTAAAATTATAAAAGTTTATTATACTGCAGTGAAGAGGAACCTGCACCCCGACAGACCTGTGTGTGTGTGTGTGTGTGCATGTGTGTGCGTGTGTGTATACTGCAGTGCGGCTGGCTCTGCAAAGCTAAAGAGCATGCCCAGTTCTCAGGCACCGTGTGCCACGCTCTTGAACTGTGCCATCTGCCGTGAGTTTCATGGGTTTGTCAGGAGATGCTCCATTCACCAAAACAAAAAGGGCGAGGGCTCATATGTGAGTGATTAATCATCTGTGTTTCTTCAGAAACTAAACACATCTGACCTCCACATTGGCATAAACTCACCGGAAACCACATACACAATAACTGTATTCATTCTACAAGGGGGGGAAAAAACATGTAAATAATATAACCAAGGAAAGGTGAGAATTGGTTACCATGGAGTCCTGCAGTAGGTCTTCCAGGCGGCTTAGTCTGCTGTTCTTGTCACAGGTGTACTGCCTCTTGATGGAGTCTTGCAGCTGCCGCAGGTAACTCTCACAGTCCCGTGCATCGCCCATGAACTGCCCCCAGAAACACTCAACACAGTTAATGCAGTTCCCACCAAGTTTGAAACATTTCAGAGATTAAGATTACTCTGTTTATGTGTGTGGTGGGGGGGGGGGGGGGGGGGTTGTGTATGAGAGTACATAATTAAGTAACAAAAACAGTTTAGCATACCTGGAAGAAGGCCGTGTTGTCTTTCAGGTGCTGCTCCACACACACACATAACTGCCGTACCCACTGCCACTGAGTCTGTAAGGCTGCACTATAGGCCTGGGGAGAGAGAGACAGAAAGAAAGAAAGAACAGAAAGAGAGCGAGAGGAAGTGACAGACAGAGGGTAAAAAGGAAAAAATCCAGAGGAGGGAGGTATAGAGAAAAAGAGAGAACAGAAAGAGAGCGAGAGAAAGTGACAGACAGAGAGTAAAAAGGAGAAAATCCAGAGGGAGATATAGAGATAGAGAAAGAGAGAGAACAGATGGGCGTAGGAAGGTTTGGAGAATCATTTCATCTGTATGAGCAACATACCTCATGCCAACAACCATAAAAGGTCACAGAGATTAAGGTGTTGTGTGAAGCACACAGGTCTAACTGCAAAACAGCCGTGGGAAACCAACCAACCCCAGTCATTCATTCAGAAAGACTGCTGACTCCTGCCCTGATACTGCTTTTATGTGCCTAGTGAGGTGGTTTTAGTCAGTGTAGTAAGCTACTGTGTGTCACTACCATAAGGGTCTATTCAGCTCACACAAACACACACATAAACAAAAAAAAAAGCCTCACCTCAACAGTCTGTTTGGCTGGGTGATTCTCCAGACAGAGTTGGTCTGCTGTTTCTTGTAATGAGCGCATGACTTCCTGTTTCTCGTCCACTTCATCCCTTGTCTCCTAAAAAGAGTGCAAGAGAGCAGTCAGGTATTGTTCAGATGCTGCATCACTAAAAAGCATGGAGGCTCTGTAGATCACTGATTGTTTGTAATATGACACGGTCATTGTGGGACTTTGCAGAGTGCTACATGTTTTTTGTTTTTGGACTTTGGTTTGTTTCTTGTGTTTTATTTTTTTTAATTGTGCACTCAGAGAACATTGTTTCTCTATCAGTGAGCTATAATGTGGTGGGTGGTAGATGTGTGTGAGAGGATTTGTGTGTGTGTTTGTGAAAGTAGTGCTTGGACTAACAGCGTATTGCTCCTTCTTGGCAGCCATGTTGTTGTTGTTATCGCTCCAGTCAAAGGAGATCTCCTCCTCCTCCCTCTCGTTCAGCCAGATCAGCTCCTCTGTGCACTGAGACACAAACGCACGCAGGCTCTCCAGGCAACGCAGTCGCCATGACGAATGTTCCTGAAGAGACACCAGCCCATCAACAACATTACCCCAGTGCCAAACCCAACTAGTAAAGCAGTCATTACACACATACACACAGATACGTACACACATACACACAGATACGTACACACAAACACACAGATACGTACACACATACACACAGATACGTACACACAGACAACACACAGACAACACCAACGTATGTTCAGAACCACACCCTTGGCCTCAGACAGATGCAAAACACACAAACACACTAAATAACCCAATCCACACACAGCATAGCCACAAACTTAAATGCAATCTCAACAGCCATTCAGGTCTTAATAAGAGCTGATTGTGTGTGTGTCAGGAGCAGGTGCTGTGCAGACCCCTCTCTAGCCTGACTCTCACTGCTCTTCAGTCCTTTGTTATGCCACACAGTCAGTTACGCCTTAACATGATTATCATAGTCTGGGATAGGCTATAGCACTTCACACACACACACACACACACACGTACACACGCGCGCACACACACACACACACACACACACACACACACACACAGACACGCGCGCGCGCACACACACACACACACACACACACACACACACACAGACACACACGCACACACAGACACAGACACAGACACACGCGCAGACACACGCGCACACACACGCGCACGCACACACGCGCACACACACACAGACACAGACACAGACACAGACACAGACACACACACACACACGCGCACACACACACACACACACACACACACACACACACAGACACACGAACACACACACGCGCACACACACACACACACACACACACACACACACACACACACTGACGCGCGCACACACTTACCAGTAATTTGCAATACTGGTGCTCCAGTTTGGCCAAAGTCTCTGAGTAACTGCCACGGAAATTAGAGGAGACAGTCGACTGCAAAACAAAAGAGCAAAATGTATTTATTTTATCCCGTCTTTATGAGTGTATGAGTTCATTAGCCAGTACAAGAGTCTGCGTTGGTTTGTTTGTTTGTGTATGCTTTGGAGAAAGAGAGAGACCAAGAGTATATGGCTATGTAGACTTTCTAATTTGTAGTTCTTGGCTTCTAGAGTTGTATATTAATTTGGCTATTGTCTCTCTTTCTCTCTGTGTGTGTGTGTGTGTGTCTGTGTGTGTGTATGTGTGTGTGAGTGTGTGAGTGTGTGAGTACCTCAAAGTTCCTGGCCTCCTGCAGGCTGTGTAATAACTCTCCGACTGCTGTGTTTATGCTGTGGTGGTCCTGCAGGTGCTGCTCCACAGACGGCAAGTCTGCACCCCACTCTGCTCGTTCCAGCAGGTCCTAGACGCACACACACACACACACACACACACACACACACACACACACACACACACACACACACACACACACACACACACACACACACACACACACACACACACACACACACAAAAGTCAGGCCTGAGCTCCACACCCAATTACATCTATACATGATAAAACTTGATCGATACCCCAAAGCACCACGTGTCAATAGGTCTTTCTCACCTGTGTCTCCTCCACCCATCCAAGCAGCTCGTAGATGAACCTCAGGCTTCCCTCGTCCTCCGACGATGACATCGCCACCAGCTCGGAGCGGCTCATTGGTCGGCGAAGGAGGCTGGCCACGGCCGCCGCGGCGCCCAGCAAGGTTTGGCCGGTCAATGACAGCGTGTCCCTCGCGGAGCGGGTTTGGAGGGGCGCGTCGCCAGGGTGCAACCCGGCCGAAAAGTGTCCTTTCCTGTAGACACTGGAGCACTGCAGGCGCAGGGAGACCAGCTCCTCCTGCAGACACGACACCCTGCACACAGAAGCACACATACACCCATCAGTGTGGGACAGACCAGACCAGACCAGACCAGACCAGACCAGACCCTTCATCTGGATTACGCAAAGCATGCAAAGGATGTCTGAGGTTTAGCTTGCTAGCGTCCATCCATGACCTGAAAGTAAAGTGCCCCTCTCTGTGCTCCTCTCCGCGTCGCTCACCTGAAGGCCAGCTGCTCCACCTGGTAATACTTCTCGTCACGGAGGATCTGCAGGTCCAGGTTCAGCTGTCTGATCAGAGCCTCAGAGTCCTGCAGGTAGACGGCCAGGTCCTGTTCACAGCGCACTGCTCCGCCACTCTCCAGCTGAGACATGTCCTATCAGACAGACAGACAGACAGACAGACAGACAGACAGACAGACAGACAGACAGAAAGAGAGGGCAGAAAGAGAGGGAGTGAGACAGTGAAAGCAGGAGAAAGAGAATAGAGCGAGAGGGAGAAATAAAGACAAAAGGGAAGGTGGATGGAAAAGTGGGAGAAAAACAAAAATAAAACATTACAAACTTCTACATCTTTCATAGGCAGCACTAGAGTGAATCACCTGCTTGCCACACAAACACACACACACATATAATGTAGAGCCTCACCGCCTGCAATGTGTTTTTGGCGAGTGTGAGTTTCTCCTCGCAGTCCAGCGCTGCATTCTGGATCTTGTTGGCGACCTGCAGCAGGAGCTCCAGCCGGTCCACGGCCGGCCGCAGGGCCTTCTCCCTCTCCAGCATCTCCAGGATCAGCTTGCCCCACGCCTCCTCCAGGTCGTTAGGATGAAGGCCTGCCGGCAGCTTGATGCGCCCGAACTCTATCCACACCTACGAGAGGAAAAACAGTCATCAATATACACATACACACATGCACACCTGAGAGAGATCACATACATATTCAATATATTTTACCCGTGAAAACACATAAACATATATGGCAGATGTATATACACACATACATAAAAATACACAGAGAAACCTCAACATCAGTGACATCCAGACAGGAAACATTCTCTAGCCCAAAAAAAGTTCCTGGCACAAGAATAAACAATCTGAGTCTTGAGTCTGGCCCCTGACACACACACACACTCTCTCTCTCTCTCTCTCTCTCTCTCTCTCTCTCTCTCTCTCTCTCTCTCTCTCTCTCTCTCTCTCTCTCTCTCTCTCTCTCTCTCTCTCTCTCTCTCTCTCTCTCTCTCTCTCTCTCTCTCCCGCTGACACACTGGCTGGCTTTCTCAGTCAGTGCTGCTGCGGGTGATATATATGTATCGTCTTTCAGACACGCATTCCTGCTTTCTTTTCTTTTCCTCTCAGTGGCTCTGGCAGGTCTGGTGTCCTTCATTCCTCTGTGGTCTCTGCAGCTCCACGGAGCCTCATGATGCAGAGGACGCTCCCAATTTGGCAGCAGAATCCAGGTCACCATTCCCATCTTCGGTTCTTCTCTCCCTCTCTGCCGCTCTCACACACACACACACACACACACACACACACACACACCACCCCCCCCCCCACACACACACACACACACACACACCCCCCCCCCCACACACACACACACACACACACACACACACACACACACACACACACACACACACACATGCCTACAAATACCTACAAACACACACACACACACACACACCATCCCAAAAACTCCCTCACCTCCATCAGTTTGTAAAGGTGCTCGATGTGCCCCTTCTCCAGTTCCTTGTTGGGGATCTCCGTCTCTTTGAAGTGGACGTACTCATTGTAAAGTGCCTGTGGGGAGAGGGCAGCACTGATCATCAAGAAACGTTTAACCACATCAGGCACTGAAACCTGCCTTTCAACATCTCTTTGATCTGCTGAGACAGACACAACACACCCAAACACTCATAAAACACACCAACACACTCAAAACAAGACAACACCCTCAAACATCAAAAGGTTCTCCACAGTTGTTTTGATCTCCCATCTATTAAGATGGGGAGACTTTGGAGATCTTTCTGCTTAAGAATGCTATCCAGGAGTAACGGTGGAAACCCATGACACCGTTACGAGCGACGCGATATTCTAATCCCATGCATTTCAACGGGAGCCAATCCATTGTGACGTAGACCACCTTTTTGGGCGACGCGACCGATAAAAGTTGGAAAATGTTGAATCCTATGCAAATGAGGAGCGTTTTTTTCCGCAGCGGCCAATCAGAATGTTTGGTGTCGTCTCTGACAGTTTGAAAATGCTATTTCCACACGCTACAACACGCCCACTCAAAGTGATGGAAGCGTATCGCGTCGCTGTCATGGGTTTGCACCGTTAGGAGCGCTGATGTTGTTCTTAACCCTGTAAGACCCAAACATAAAAATAATATCTAAAAAATAATTTTTAAAGTCAGATGATGTTGTAAAAGTCTTTTGATGCATATAATGAAGGATTAATATAAAAAAAATATGTTTTTGTACGTTTTTAGGGAAACGTTGTAATATTGCAACGTTGGACCTAGTTGGTAGCAGAATTTCAGCATTTGCTCTGACTGCGGGGTTTTCAACCACACGTTAGACGAAGGTCACATAAGCAAATGCTGATGTTGATGCCACTTAGTGGAGAAGTGTGAAGGATTTATAGGGTGATGACTTCATTACTGATCTCATTGCTGGGAGGGAATGTAACTGGTGTAAGTGTGTGCCCCTCAACTGACCTTGAGCTCGACGGGGTTCTGGGGGAAGTTCTTGTTGGCCATGAGGCCAGTGTGCTGGCGGGTCCACTGGAGCAGAGACGAGAAGCGGGACTGGTACTCCGCCCAACGCTGGTCCACCTCCTGAGAGACACAGAGGAGGAGAAGAAACAGGTGAACGACTGAGAGACACAGAGGAGGAGAAGAAACAGGTGAACGACTGAGAGACTGAGGAGGAGAAGAAACAGGTGAACAACTGAGAGACAGAGAGGAGGAGAAGAAACAGGTGAACGACTGAGAGACTGAGGAGGAGAAGAAACAGGTGAACGACTGAGAGACTGAGGAGGAGAAGAAACAGGTGAACGACTGAGAGACTGAGGAGGAGAAGAAACAGGTGAACGACTGAGAGACTGAAACAGAGACAGTGGGAAAGAGCTAGGAAAGGTGGATGCATGCAATATATGGATTGATGGATAGACTGATTGACAGTCAGACGGATGGATAGAGATATGAATGCATGGAATGACTGATAGATGTATAGATAGGAGAAACCGATTAGAAAGGTAATAGACACTCACGTGTGCGACGACGCCCTCTCCTCCCTCGGGGATCTTGGGGAAGGCATCATAGATGGACGAGACATATGTGATGACCGACTTCTCATCAGGAGACGGCACGTCCACATCTGGAAGGCGAGGGGGGATAGAGGGATGGAGGACAGTTGAGAATCAAACATACAGGATACGTCCCAAATGCTCTCACTTACAGCCTTTCTAATAGACAATTTAAGACCGTGGAAGAGCAATAAAGATCTCTTTTGGTATATAACTAGGGAAAAGACCATTTTGTCTCGAGGTTGTCTGAGTAACTACTGGCTGTACAGTACAATGCAATGTGCTGTAAAAGTCAGAATGCAGGAGAATGTGCGTTTGTGCAAGCAAAGGCCTTAGTTTCATGGGACTGCAAATACCTTCTCAAAGACAGAACGCTTCAGAGTGTCACTAGCAGGGGGCAACTAGGATACAGTAAAGGTCCTACTCCAAACCAGAGGGTGGGGGCAAACATGGAGGGTGGGGTGGGGTGGGATTTAGTACCTTCTGCATCCAGCAAGCGTGTTACTCCGAGCGACTCAGCAATCTCAAAGGCCTGCTCTAGGTTGTCACGGCTACTCTGCTGTGCGACCACCTCCATGTCAATCAGATCAGGCCTGGGGAATGACAGAGAAAGTGTGTCAGGGTTGGTGGTGTGTGTGTGTGTGTGTGTGTGTGTGTGTGTGTTTGAGTGAGAGAGAGAGAGAGAGAGAGAGAGAGAGAGAAAGAGAGAGAGAGAGAGAGAAAAGAGTGTGAGAGTGTGTGTGTATCTACATTTGAGACCATGACTATGTTTGGTTGCATTTATGTGGCGTGCACATATTTGTTTGTGTGCACAAATTTCTGCAGTAGAGCATTTAACATGCACCCGTTGCTCCCGCTGGAACTGATGTGTCTGTGTGTGTGTGTCTGTGTGTGCGTGTGTGTGTGTCTGTTCATGTCTGTGTGTGTGTGTGTGTGTGTTTATGTCTGTGTGTTCATGTCTGTGTGTGTGTGTGTGTGTGTGTGTGTGTGTGTGTGTGTGTGTGTACCTGTATCTGTGCAGCAGTGCATTAAACATGCGTCCGTCGTTCCATGCGGAGCTGAAGTTGGTGCATCGGAGGCCGGGGTAGCCCACTATGGCCTGCTGGCTCCATAGCAACAGCTTCTCCTTCGCCGTCAGGTCAGCTGACTCCCCACTCACATAAATCTCTGAGATCTGAGGGGGAGAAAGGGCAAAGGTTATACATACACACTCACACACATACACACACTCAGACTCACACACACACAAACTCAGACTCACATACACACTCAGACTCTCACACACACACACACACTCAGACTCACACACACACACACACACTCACACACATACAGACTCACACACACACACACACACACACTTGAATACATCAAACATACACACAGGCATAGATGTGCACTTACACTTTAAAATGCACACTGTTATCGCATAACACATGATGCCTGTGTATACATATGCATTATGCACTTTTATAAACCATGGAATTTATCAAACTAATAGTCAATAAAAGAAGAAAAAATTGATGTCAGACATACCGAAGTGTGCATACAAACACACACATGGACTGAAACACACACACCCAGTCACATACGACACATGTAAGCATACAAAATAGGCTAAACTGTGTCTACTCTCGTCTTATCTCCTATTTGAACTTACATCAAATATCTTCTCCCTTGGCTGTAAATGACCTCATACAGCACACCAATACACATACCACACATACTCACATACTCACTCTCTCTCACACACACACACACACACACACACACACACACACACACACACA
This sequence comes from Clupea harengus, assembly GCF_900700415.2. NCBI lineage: Eukaryota > Metazoa > Chordata > Actinopteri > Clupeiformes > Clupeidae > Clupea > Clupea harengus. The sequence goes on along the minus strand of NC_045170.1, from coordinate 23,837,895 downwards.
CACACACACACACACACACACACACACACACAACCCATGTCTCATGTGACTCAATGTGCAGTTTCTGCCTCTTTACTCCAGCCAGACGCGGGACACTTCATTAGCGGCTTCTAAACTAAAATACACCCCCCCCTAGCCCCCCCAGCCCCCCCTCTCACCATCTGTCTCCTCCCCCCTTCCCCTCTCTTGTCATTCTCATTTTTCCTTCGCTTTCATCTCCTCATCACACATATTGACTCTCTCCCCCCTGTTTGCCTTTTTTTTTTTTTTACATATTTCTGTCTTTTCTTCTTAATCTCCCCTTCCCCCTCAGTTCTGCTTTCGTTTGTCTTTTTCTTCCCCTCATCTTCTCTCCCTCCTTTACTGTGCTGCAGTGTCTGCCAGTGCCTGGCTCTCATCATCAGTATTCCTCTCACATCACTCTCCTTCTCTCTCTCTCCCTCTCTCTCTCCCTCTCTCTCTCCCTCTCTCTCTCTCCCTCCCTCTCTCTCCCTCCCTCTCCCTCTCTCTCTTTCCTTCTCCCTTTTCTGTAGTTTCTCTGGAGCTGACACACAACAGAGTGGAACTTATAAGATGCAGCCAATGCCTCGCAGTCGGATGCCAAGCACTGAGGGGGTAAAAACATGCCCACAAACATGCCCACAAAGAGAACCTGGCATAACTGCCCACAAGCTCAGCTCAGATTAGACACACACACACACACACACACACACACACACACACACACACAGAGACACACACAGAGAGAGACACACAGAGACACACACACACACACAGCCTGAGCCTCTTACAGTAGGATGATTATGAGGCGAGGTCAGCACAGGCGCTCAAATCCATCACCTTTGGTGTTCTGTCCTCAATGGCTCCTCTGTCCACTCAACCCCACCACAAAGGCACGGCTAATACCGAGCGCTCAGGACCTCTGAAGCCTCTCCTCACTCACAGCACATTCCAACAGAGTGGACGGTGCTTCTGCACAACATCAAACGCTGTCCGTGAAACATTCCAGAACTGTTCACATTTCATCACGTGCCACTATTGTTAGTATTTCTGCCAGGAGGCATATGGCCACAACACAAAACACACACACACACACACACACACACACACACACACACACACACACACACACGCATACAGATGACCTCAAGTGAACTAGTTGGGGTCCAAGCCCATCTATACACACACAGACACACACACACACACACACACACACACACACACACACACACACAAAATCATCTTCATCATCAAGTCTGTTAATGCACTGGTTACTGTAATGTCCAAGTCTGTCTTAAGTGCTTTACAGACACCAACATGGAACACACAACTTGAGGACGGGCTACTGTAATGTCCAAGTCTGTCTTAACTGCCTTCAGAGCCTGAGCTTCTCCGATCCTCACCCACGTGACCCACTGAGCCGAGACAGCAGGGACCAAACACCAGGACGCCTGCCAGAGGGCTCCGAGTGTGTGTGTGTGTGTGTGTGTGTGTGTGTGTGTGTGTGTGTGTGTGTGTGTGTGTGTGTGTGTGTGTGTGTATGTAAAGTATGGGGTGCAGGGGCTTTGAAGTGACAAGGGAATGGAGAACGGGGCACAAAGACGGGTGGTGAGATGAAGAGAGAGCAGAATCCCCTGAGCGCTACTGTGCTTTTGATTTATGCGCATTTCAAACACAAACCTTTCTCACATAAGGCCAACGAGAGGACACAATAGATGGCAGCTATCAATACTCTCTGTCACACACTCACACACACACACACTCACTGAGACACACACAAAGACGGTGATATATACATACACGGGATCAGATAGAAGCAGACAGACAAAGACACACACGCACTCACAGTCACCCAGTGAAAATGCTAACTGATGTTTTCCTAATGGAGATTTTCTCACGGGTGACAGGCACCTGAGACAAACAACACTGTTATGCTGTGGCCACGACACAGGCTTGTTTACTGTGAATGTGTGTGAGGATGTGTATGCCTGTCTGTGTTTGTGTGTGTGTGTGTGTGTATGTGTGTGCCTGTCTGTGTTTGTGTGCGTGCGCGTGTGTGTGTGTGTGTGTGTGTGAGTATGTGTATGCCTGTCTGTGTTTGTGTGTGTGTGTGTGTGTGTGTGTGTGTGTGTGTGTGTGTGTGTTCAATCTCGGCAGTGCAGCGGTGTGAGAGGCTGATGCAAGCTTCAACAAGGGTGTGTGTGAGTGTGTGCGCTTCTGTGTCTAGTGAGAGTAGAGAGCAAGGTAGAATCCAAATTGTTTCTTAAAGTCAAATTCACCTATGCGTCTTGGTTCCCTTATTAGCTTTGGGTTTACACTGAGACACACACACACACACACACACACACACACACACACACACACACACACACACACACTTCACTGTAGGTGCCCTACAGCATTCGTCACAAGCAACCCATGTGGGTTACACAGAGGTACAGCATATCATCCTGTGAATGTAGATAATATACATCTACAGAGGACACACTTATTATGCCAGATCTGTTGCTTGAGGCAATGGCAGTGAGCCACTAAATACAGATGTGTGTGTGCGTCTCTGTGTGTGTGTGTGTGAGGCAGTGCCACATTTAAAGCAGCAAAATCCAAATGTAGGTTGTCTGAAGCTGACAGGACTGAGGGGAGAGGGGGATAGAGAGGGAGAGAGAGAGAGAGATAGAGAGGGAGAGGGGGAGAATGATGCCTGATATTGGGAGGCTGAGACAGAGAGAGAGAATGAGAGAGGCATTCTGGGCAGGACTGATTAGGTTCTAGCGATGCAGCTAGGAAGGATATAAAGAATGCTGAGTGTTTCAGTGCTGATAGCCCACGCTAATGCTGCCATATGAGCGCACACACACACACACACACACACACACACACACACACACACACACACACACACACACACAGAAGAAATATGCTTCATTGCCAGTGGTGCAACACACACTCATCTATCAGGAAGTCAGAAAAAGAAACGGGAAAATGAAAGGGAGTAACAGAGCGAAAGACCGAGAGAGAGAGGGGGGAGGGAGAGAGAGAGAGAGAGAGAGAGAGAGTGAGAGAGAGCCTGACCTGGGTGTTGATACTGGCTGGTTTGTCTGCAGGTGAGAGTGGGCTCTCTAACACAGACGAGTCCAGCATGTCAGAAGAGCTACTGGTGAAGCCCTCCAAGTCTGTCTGTAGGGCGCCCCCTGTCTCTGTGGAGGTGAGCTGCGCATCGCTGACGTAGCCTGAGGATGGGGGGTCCTGCAGCGAAGTGGTCGCATACCGGGCGTCCTTTCCGGGTCGCACCACCATAGGGGTGACCCCCACTCCCGCTGCCGTACCATGAGCCCCGCTCACCCGCACTCTCAAGACCCCTCCCTGCTCAGGAGACGCTGCTAGGGGCTCGGCCTGCACCTCTAGCCCCTTCCCCGCACCCCAGACCGGGGAGCCGAAGTCACTGGGGTACACCGTCCGCACCACACACAGACGTCCCCCCACCTCCCGGATGTGCACCACGCCCTTGCGCTCCTTCCTCGAGGAGGTGCCCCGAGAGTCCCGAACACCCGAGTCTCTCCGCGCCTCATCCTCAGTCAGCTCCGCCTCTTCCTCTTCGTGCTCCTCCTCCTCCTCCTCACTCTGCACGGGCCATGCTCGGTCCTCCTCTTTCCCAGGTTGCAGAGCTTTGACGATGCGCGGCCTCTCGGGCACGCCCTGCACTCGCTCCCGGACGCGACACACTCGCCCCCCTCCCGGAGTGGAGCTGCCCTGTGGGGGGTCGGTGGTAGTGGGGTCGTGCCCCTGCCCCTGCCCCTGCCCCTGCCCGGCCCTCTCAGGCTGGTTGGCACGGGTGAAGGCTCCAGCCCACGCGGGGCTAGGGTCAGGGGACAAGATGGCGATCCGGCTGCCCCGCACCGACCCCACACTCCCCTCAATCACGGTGCCCATCACTGACGGGGGTCTCAGCTCGCTCCCTCTCGGGGTCTCCGATTGGCTAGGAGCCTCGTCATGTCCAATGACCACCTCCTCCTCCTCCTCCTCCTCCTCCACTGCCGCCAATTCCCTCTCCTCGAGCCTCGGCACCCTCACGCCTTCCTCCTCGTCCGCTACCGACCTTTTGCGTGACTTCTTTTTGCGCCGAAAGCGGAGGCGGCGTTTCGGCGACAAGGGTAGGACGCCCGGCCGAGCGCCCTCTCTCGGCTCCTTCACACACCCCATCGAGCTCCCCATCTCTGCGTCTGTCCGCCTCCCAAAGAAGAGCTCAAGTAGAGTTCAATCAGACACACATCCCGCGGGAGGAGTGTGTCATGTTAAGATCAGAGAGAGCTGGTGTGTGGCTACTAAAAGTCTAGTGAAAGTCAGGTGTGCGAGAGTGTATGAGAATGTGAGGAAGAATATAAATGTCCAACAGGCCGGAGTGGATGGACAAGTGAAGAGCTGTTCAGTTGGTACAGTCTGATGGATAAGGTGTTTCCTTCAGTTTGAGACGGCCATCAGACCTTTGAACCAGTAGGCTTGCATGCACTTCCTCTGTATATTCTCGTCCTGTTGATCAGTCTCTCTCTCCTCTTCCTCTTCCTCCTCTTCAGTCACATGTCATGGATGACCCCCTCACGTGCAGCAGTCACTCATGGCCATGACAGCTGGGTCTCCACAAGTCAAGGACACACAGAAGAACATATGCAGCTGCTCTTCTCATGAAAAATTCAATTTCTGAGCACCCACTCTCTCCCTCTCTGTCCTTCTCCTGCTCTCTCTGTCTCCTTCTCTCTGCTAATGTAGGTAGTGCAGACACCAGCTAAATTAAGCCCTACCTGAGAGTGACCGTTAGCTTCCACCGGAATCTTCAGGTTGTATCACAACGCCAGCAAATGACTGCGGGACTCTTTGGCACAACTGTCAGATGTGAAATCAGCTCCTGTGGTCCACCGCAAAACACCAACGGTGATCTCTAAAGCTGCGTCGGCACTGCAGTGCAGACATACACACAGGCGCACACACACACTCTCTCGCTCTCCTTGCGCTCTCTTACACACACTCTTGTGGTGTGTGTGTGTGTGGGGAGCTAGTGAGTGAGTGAGTGAGTGAGCGAGCGAGCATCACCGGCAGTTTGACACAAACACCGGCTCCATCGTCAGCGGGTCCTGTGCGGTCACGTGCCGGCAGCCTCGGGGGAGTGATCTATCTGAGCTGAGATTTCCACGTCAGTGCCTAGGCAGGACAATAAAACTACTCCGGTGTTTTTCCTGAAGCCGCCCCATGGATTATTGATGCCCGCGCTCCCTGCTGTTACGGTACCTGGGACAGGAACGGCTGTAACGGGAGACGCCGGAGTAGTAGTTGTGGTAGTAGTTGGCGTGATGCTGGTGACGCACTTCTTTGGCAGGGTTTGGAGGATGTCACGACAGCACGCTCAGACATCAACAGGAGGCAACAGAGGAGCAGTCATCCAGGCAAAGGCACACACACAGTCTTTGGTCTCAGTCAGAGCATTCCCATGATCCTCTGTGGGGGCGAGTGCAGCCTTGTCATGGGATGATTCCAGTCCCTCAAGCGGTAGAAGTCCACACGTCTCCCCTCAGTGCCTTGAGTGGGTGCAAGAGTGTGTGTTGTTAGCGCCAGCTACATATGCGTGGGTACGTGTGTTGAGTGGGGAGTGTATGATCCCAAGAGAGGATGTCTCCACACAGACATTAACGACCCACATGGGGGGGGGGGCAAGATGCCTGTGCTGTGTGCCTGCGTGGAGGTCAAAAAAGGCAAGGCAGAAATGATGTCAAGTTCTGTCACATGACACACACCCACACACCTGTCACGTCGACATGCATCGCTTCATATAGAGACCAGCTTACATCCACCAGGTTAGCGGTCTTAGATGGATGTTTCAGCCGTGTTGGGTCACAGTCCGTCTCAACAGAGCAGTTCTTTCCACTGTTAAGCCCCCTCCAGGTCTGTATTTAGTCGCACGTTCAGACACGTTTGGCGTCAGTCCAGCTCACATGTGTCCTCAGGAAGCATTAAGCATGTGAAACTCTCTGAACATCCATCCCTCTGCATGTGCAGGCAGCTCTGTGCCTCTCTCTCCCCCAGTGTCAGAGCTCTGTGGCTGGGTGCTGTCCGCTGCTCTCTCCCTCTGCTGGTGCTGCTGCTGCTGCTGCTACTGCTGGGGCTCCTCCGGTCTATGAATCTAATTACAGTGGTGGCAGGCTGGAGCTGGTGCTGGAGCTGGGGCTGGGGCTGGGCTGGGCTGATCTCCGGTCAGAGAGGAGGCCAGCTGGAGCTGCTGCCCGGTGGCGAGAGCTCCTGGTCAGGCAGGAGAAAGGCTGAGAGACGGGGGGAGGAAAGGGCATCGGTGCCGGAGGGAGGCGGCTCCATCAGAGAGGCATTGGTGAATTGATCCGATTGATACGCTGTGCGTTTCCTTCACAGACACACAATGTGCGTTGTGTAGGTGTGCGAGGGTGTGTGTGTGTGTGTGTGTGTGTGTGTGTGTGTGTGTGTGTGTGTGTGTGTGTGTGTGCGTGGTAAAGAGAGTGTGCCTGCAGGGATGGGCGATCCCTCCTGAGCGTGCGCTGAAAGATCCAGAGGCCTACAAATCCTGCGAAAGCCAGGGGCTCCAGTGACAGCAGGCTCCCTCTCTGTAGTCTCTGTCGAAGGCTTGTTGGGCTGCTCCCTCCCTCTCTCCCTCTCTCTCTCCCTCTCTCTCTGGCAGAGGCAGGCAGGGAAAAGAGCTTTATCTTCGCTACGCTGCAGCTTCAGACTGCCGCTGCTACCGCTTTAACTCTCTCTCCCTTTCCCACTCCCCCTCCCTCCATCCCTCCCCTCCTCTCTCTCTCTCTCCTCCTATCAGCTGTCTCACCCCCCTCTTTCCCGCCCCCTCTTGCTTTCTTGCTCACACTCGCTCTATGCTGTTGCTTCTGCGCTGTGTGTTCTGCGCACACACTAGGGCAGACACTAGCAAATACACTCTTTCTCACACACACACACACACACACAACCAAAAAGCCATATTAGGTTGTTGCAGCTACCATAGGAGAAGAAATCAAATCTCTTCTGAGGAAGAGAGAGAAAGAGAACGGGAGAGAGAGAACGGGATAGAAATGAGGTTGAAGGTGAAAAAGAAAATGAATGGAGGTGTGGAGGAGGATGAACAGAAGAGGAGAGAGTGTGAAGAAAGGATGAGGAACAGCAGAGGTGGGAAAGAGAAGAGACGCTGTTGATTCAAGAGATTCCTCTCTCTGCCTCTCTGGCACACTCACACACTCACACACACTCAATGCTCCTTCCTTTAAGACCGTCTCCCTCCCACTCAACACACGGAGCATTACAACTCTATGATGTCATGTTCAAATGTGATCAAACACCCACGCAAGAAAAAACACTCTCTCGCACACAAACACACACACACAGAAAACCCCTCCATGGGGTGCTGACTAATTACAGGGTTCTGCAACTTGCAAAACACCATAGAGCACATACATACACACACACACACACACACACACAAATCCAACACACACCAACAGATCAGATTGACAGGTGCATAATTAGCAGGCCCTTGTGACTCTGCAGTAGATGAGGTTAAATACTAACTGACTGAATGAGGATCTGAGAGACAGATGAGGGCCTCCTATCAGGAATGAAGGGATCAGAGAGGAACAGAGTGATATACTGATGAAGTGATACAGCAACAGAGTGATAACGTGACAACGGGATTGAGCGGCAGACAGCCGTTTACAGATGGCAGGGTCAAAACTCCCGTGCCTCTCCGATCTTAAGTAACCATTCCTCTAATTCCTTAAGTAACCATTCAGAGAACAGTGCTATTTGCTCCCAGTTCTTCGCCCTCCCTCTAGCTCCCTAGATGGGCAGAGAGGTCTCCAACACGGCTTCCATAGACCACATTTCCCCCTGCCAATGGCCCGGATCCGACCACAAGCCCGAGACATGCAACACTGTGGCGTTTTTCAGGAAACCCACTGCGAATGTTCCAGCTTCCCAGCATGCCGCAGCAGTTACCATCCCCGCAGTGGAGGGAGTCTGAGATGCTACCTCACCGCCACAATCTTTTATTGATGATCTTTGCAGTGCAGTGGCCGTGGGGACACCTGACATGGGATTGCATTCTGGCCACAACAGAGCAGCATGATGTTCTAAAGATGAGAACTCACAGGTTGACCAACCTTCAAACACCTCAAACGTAAAAACACAATTTCTTGGAGGTTGAATTTGACTGAAACCTTAAAGCATATCTATGTTAACTAACCTTTAACTAACTTTGCAACTGGTTCACTCAGAAGGGCCATTTAACCTCTGTCCCAAATCTTCTGCCCTACTGTTAGCGTGTGTATGTGTGTGATTATGTGTGTGTGTGTGTGTGTGTGTGTGTGTGTGTGCACACTGTCTGCTATTTCCAGTAAATTATGCACTCAGTGACCAGACTGAGCATTTGGTCAATCCTCTCTGACTGGGAAGGGGAGCACATTGTGTTTGTCACAGAATTTAAATTAGATTGGTTTGCAGTCCCTGTCAAAACACTCCCCTACCAGACTCTCTCACACACACACACATACAAACACACACACACAAAGCCAATTAGATCTCTGTCACCTCATTCTCTGAACTCTCTGCTAATTATGGAGTCTACAGCACTGGGCTTCCCCTCAAATCTCCCTCTCTCTCTCTTACTCTCTCTCTCTCTATCTCTCCCTTTACCTTATGTCTCTCATTTCCTTCTCTCCTCTCACCGTCCCACTTTCCCTTCCCTCTCTCTCTCTCTTTTATCTCCCTATCTTCCTCTCTCCATCAGGCTCACCTTCCTCCAGCCCATTCTCCTGCCTGCCTGCCTTTCTGCTGAATCATGCTGATTGAAGTGGTTGCACAGTCACACACAGGGGAGTCTCCATGGCAACCAGCTCCCCGTGTCACCTTGTGATGTCATCCCCTGAAGGCCCACAGTGCCCTCTAGTGATCAACCTTGGGAAGTGCAGCCCAGTCAGCGCTGCGTGTCCAAACCATCTGCTAACAGTACGGCTCGTTCATCTCCCCCACCCCCCATTCCTCTGAATGAAAGGAAGCCCCACTATCTGCCAGGTGAAACCAGCAGAAGACAGATATACCTCCATGTCAGGTCATCTTCACACAAGGCCACTGAGCAGGTGGTAGACCACACCGGTGCAATTAGTGAGCAGGAGCAGCCAGGAGCTATTGGTGTCACCAACTCATAAGGGCCCTGTGTTAGATTTCATCTCCCCATTGGCTTCTCTTCATCCTACTTATTTATGAGCCAATGACCTAAGAGAATGCAACCTCAATAGAACCCCCTTTATTATTGTCCACAGGAGATGGCACTAGGAGACATGATGTCAGTGCTTTGCCTATGCCAGTGCAATGTCAAGCCAGACGTCCCTATTCTGTGTGTGTGGTGTGTGGTGTGTGTGTGTGTGTGTGTGTGTGTGTGTTCCACCCACACAAGCTTCTGCCTGGCAGCTCAGTGGGGGTTTAGACCAGACCTGTCACAGTGTCCTGCCTGCTGGTTACCAAAAACTGAGGACAAGCCATCTGAGGCATTCTCTCACTTCACTCACTTCACTCACTCACTTCACTCACTCACTCACTCAACTCACTCAACTCACTCAACTCACTCAACTCACTCAACTCACTCAACTCACTCAACTCACTCAACTCACTCACCTCACTCACCTCACTCAACTCACTCAACTCACTCAACTCACTCAACTCACTCAACTCACTCAACTCACTCAACTCACTCAACTCACTCAACTCACTCAACTCACTCAACTCACTCAACTCACTCACCTCACTCACCTCACTCACCTCACTCACCTCACTCACCTCACTCACCTCACTCACTCTCATACACACACAGTTAAAGCAATAAACAAACAAGGACTCCTTTAAACACACACAAACCCACACCTCTACCTGACCGCCATCAACATAGCACTGCCTAAAAGAGTGTGTGGGCCTTGTAGAGTTGGACAGCAAATTTCCTAAAAGAACAAACAAGCCGAGGATTGTGGGTAAACAGACCTGGAAGTGGAGGATGATGGTCCAGATGAGGCCCAGCGTCAGTTTGGGGTTCCCGTCCGTGATGTCATCATTACGGATGTTCACCAACTTGACCTGAAAGGGGGGGGGGGCAGGAGTTAGAGTCGGTCAACTCAGAGCCGGGAATCATGGCATCGCATCATGTGACTCTTTCATCATGTTGTCTGCAGTATTTCCTTGAGTCAATGGCAGGTGCCATGTAATTCGCTATAGAGCTCTTTTTCGTCAAGGTCACATTCATTTAACTTTATTATTATTTGCCAAACTGAAAAAAGCTTGTGTTTGTTGTGCTTTTAGCGTCCACCATTTCCCCTCTCCACTGGCTTGACCCCTGTGGGCAGAACATGGGGAGAGCAAAGTTATCTACCACTGCTGGGAAGGAGAGGCAGTAGACTGCATTTCATCGTGGGGTTGGGAGGGAGAGAGAGTAAAGAGAAATGCAGACAGAGAGAGAGAGAGAGAGAGAGGGGGAGGGAGGGAGGGAGAGAGAGAGAGAGAGAGAGAGAGAGAGAGAGAAAAAGAGAGAGAAAGAGAGAGAGAGAGAGAGAGGAAGGAAGATACAAATGCGGAGAGACAGAGGAATCTATCTGGAGGCTGTCTGCAGTGTTTGAGCATGCATGACCAGAGGTCTCGTTCCTGGTACGGGGACAAAATCTGCTCAGCCAGCCAGCAACAGCCTTTTATACAGCTCATGCCACCACACACACACACACACACACACACACACACACACACACACACACACACACACACACACACACACACACACACACAGCTGGGGAAGGTTATCTCTATCTCTTCCATGTGTCTTTGTGAAGTACGTTTCTGAAGGCAGCAGCAGCACAGTTTCAGAATTCCTCTTAAACACAAATATTATGTGTCTCTCTGTCTTTATGCATTTGTGTGTGTGAGAGAGAGAAGTGTGTTTGTGTGTGAGAGAGAGAGAAATGTGTGTGTGTGAGAGAGAGAAGTGTGTGTGTGTGAGGGAGAGAGAGTTAGGGATCAATCAATACGCGTTTTTTAGGGCCGATATCAATATCTAATGTCCTAAGACGGCCAATAACTGATGGACTCGGGACCTCTATTCATTTATCGTATTTGCCTCTTGCAAAAAACAAAACAAATACATAGAGGGAATTATAATGACTTGCGAACGGTGAAGAAACAGCAATGTGCAGATCTTACACCCCCCGGGAATAATCACTGTTTTATATACAGTACTTAAAAGTTCAAAAACAAATCAGTGCTATCTATGTCTAAATCTATGTATCTACAATCTATGAAAGGCAAATAAATGACTCCATAGTTTAGCTATTCCTACACCATTGCATTTTCCATCTAAAATAAGGTTACATTTATAACGTTAGCTTCATTCTTGAGATATGCAATCTGACTAAAATACAAATATCACAACAAATATCAGCAACACCAATATGAGGAGGCCAATACCAATATAATCTTTTTTTTTTTGGGGGGGGCAAAACCAGTACATCGATCGCTCTCTCTATAGTGTGTATGAGAGAGAGAGGGAGAGAGAGAGAGACTCACCTGTCTCTGTTTGAGGAAGTCCAGGGCGATCTGCACATTCTGGAGCCTGTGGAAGCGCATGCGCCCCTTCTCCCTCGGCTGGAGGAGAGAGAGATGAAGAACACAGGAACACAATGACTAAATGATACAGGTAGGATTGCCCATCATCATCATCATCATCATGTGAGTCAGTCAGAGGTTAAGGCACACTGCAGGGTTAGCACCGGAGTGTGTGCTGTGTGCACGCGTGTGTGTGTGTGTGTGTGTGTGTGTGTGTGTGTGTCAGTCAATCTCTACGTCTGCACGGTGAGAAGCGTGGCACAGCAAACACAGCAGCTGCAAAAGGACCATGAAGAAGCTGAGCATCATCACACTGTGTGCATGTGTGTGTGTGTGTGTGTTTGTATGTGTGTGTGTACGTGTGTGTGTATGTGTGTGTGTGTGTGTGTGTGTGCGTGCGTGTGTGTCTGTATGTGTCAGTGTCTGTGAGTGGATGTAAGTCCTGTTATTTCATGCTTCCATCAGAAAACTGGTGACTTCACACAACCGTGACTCTGTTGAATATGACCTCAAACCCACAGCAAAGCAGAGCCACACACAAAGTCTGCAGTAACATGCACCCTGGCTCTCAGACACAAACACACACACACACACACATTTTAGTATTTCTCTGTAACCACTCAGAGACACACCAACACAAGCCATCCATCACTACTGAAGTCACACTCTCTCACACACTCTCTCACACACACACACACACACACACACACACACACACACACACACACCCATCAGGCAGTAGAATCACACCACCCTGTGCCACCCCCATGTCAGAATTTTGCAGCGGGTGGAAAACGCAGGCTGCCAGGCTGCAGAGTGTCTGGGGGGGGCGGGGGGGCAGGATCAGCAGCAGCGTGGGGTGAGGTGAGGGGGGTCAGCCGCTGGACGCATCACCAGTGCTGGGGAGGGACGCTTCATGCTGGAGGGGGGGGGCTTGTGATGCAGTTCTGCTGAGCGGGTGGAATCCAGCAGCGTGGCCCTAAAGCCTACTGGCAGCTCGGAGCACAGCTGAGCGCCTACTGAGCCGTGCCCACTAAACACTAAGCTGCCCAGGGTCAGCCATGTGTGTATGTCTGAGTACGCAGGGAACATATATTCACAAGCCATGTGTGTGTGTGTGTGTGTGTGTGTGTGTGTGTGTGTGTGTGTGTGTGTGTGTGTGTGTGTGTGTGTGTGTGTGTGTGTGCGTAAAACCCTAATTATCATAATAACCATAACAGTGGTTATTAGTGATTGTGTGTGTAACCATAATGAAAGCATAAAGGAGGTCAATGTTGATCAATCAATGTGTGTTGGTTGATGTTGTTAATGGCCCTGCTCTCTCTGCACCCTTTGAACCTTTGTCAAAGGGTGAGTGGAAACTCACACACACACACGCATGTGTTACTGACACACACACACAACCGCGTGCGAGCATGTGTTACTGACACACACACACACACCGCGTGCGAGCATGTGTTCCTGACATGCAGCATCACAGCTACGGGTGTGAGTTTGTGCATTTGAGGGGCAGAGCAGGGGTCACTGGGGTCATGGGGTCAAACATACTCCCTGATCTCCATCCTCCTCCTCTCCCCCCGTCAGAATGAGCGGGGGGGCGTGCGACACACACACTTTCCTCAGCGTGGACACACCCTTATGCTGATAACATTGAAGACAGAAAGAGAAAGACAAAATGGAGGGGGGACAGCGAAAGAGAAGAAAGAAGAGAGGAGTGGAGTGGAGATGAGCGAACACTCATACAAAGAGGTAGGGGAGAAGAGAGAGAGAGAGGGGGAGGAGAGAGAGAAGAAAGAAGAGAGGAGTGGAGATGAGCGAACACTCATACAGAGAGGTAGGGGGGAGGAGAAACGGAGTAAAACAGGAAACAAAAAGAGAAATGAAAACTGGAAGATAGCAGTTGGCAGCAAACAAGAGATGCAAATGAAGAGTCTGAAACTGAGCAGTAGTGGGAAGATCAGAGTGCTCCATTCACAGAGACAGCCAGAAGAGACACTCACACGCACACGCACACACACACACACACACACACACACACACACACACACACACACACACACATGCTCAGTCACACACACACACTCACAGCCATACAAATTGCTGACTCCATATCAGGTCTGAGTGCCAAGTGCTGCAAGGTTGTTCAGGTGTGTCCCGCTGCTCAGAGTGTGTGCCTGAGCAAACCCTGGACATATACACATCTTGTGATATATGACTATATGACTGCATCTCCACGATCATACATATGCATGAAATATGTCCACATGCATGTATGTATATGTGGATATAGACAAGGGAAACATCACAGTTTGTGTTTGTCCTGAGTTCACGGAGGTGTGTGTGTGTGTGTGTGTGTGTGTGTGTGTGTGTGTATGTGTGTATGTGTGTATGTGTGTATGTGTGTATGTGTGTGTAGTGTATGTGTGTGTGTGTGTGTGTGTGTGTGCGTAGTTGTGTGTGTGTGTGTGTGTGTGTGTGTGTTTTCTCACCAGTGTGACTCCTGACAGCACCTCCAGTAGGGAGATGAGGTTGTGTCCATCTCTCAGATCCTCGTACAGGTCTGTGATGTGCTTCCGAACCTAAAGGAGAAACAGAAACCGAGATTACAATCCCAATCCCAAACACTCATGTCCTCTCATCAGAATAGGAAGAGAGAGAGATCAGATCCCAATCACAAACACAATCCCAAACACTCATGTCCTCTCATCAGGATAGGAAGCAGCACACAGATGCGTGCGTGTGTGGATTTCTGCATGCGTGTCTGCAGGGGTTTACAGTTGCCCAGCTGTGACCTTCGCCCACATAAGACCCAATTCCAGCTAGACCTTATTCAGCGTGACCTGACCTAACCCGACCTGACAACACCCGACATAACCTAACCCGACCCGACCGACCGACCCGAGACGTGACGTGAGCTGACAGAGTGGAAGTGCTGATCTGGGCCGAGCCCTGTACTGGACCCAGCACCAGCCTGCAGACGCCTGTGTGTGTGTGTGTGTGTGTGTGTGTGTGAGGAAGTAGGCCATCTTTTAGCCACATCATACAGCCTGTAT